>NC_091375.1:1867981-2040419 GCF_038502225.1 Cherax quadricarinatus
GCTCAAGGCCTTTCAACAGCCTCGTATTATACATATGCGTATTGCCAACAGACCCTACACTGTTTTCAAGAGGGAACCTTGACAAATTCAAGTCACTGCCTGTCCACCGGGGTTGTGGTTCGAACATTAGCTGATCAGTCCTTAATCCACATGAGGCCTAGTCTGAGACCGGGTCTCGGGAGCGTTGACCCCCGAAAACATCCTTCAGGGATCTGGGAGTGGTAACATCTGAGGATCTATCAAGGATCACAACAGTGCCACGATCACACCTGCAAAGAAAATGATAGGGTGGATATTGAGAACGGTCAAAAGAAGAGATGGTAAGCCAATAATGATTCTTTTCAAATCAGTTGTTCTCTCTAGGCTGGAATATTGCTGAACATTAACATCTCTGTTCAAAGCAGGGGAAATTGCCGATCTAGAGAGTGTACAGAGATCCTTTACTACACATAAGTTCCATCAAACACCTCAACTACTGCGAACGCTTGGAAGCACATGACTTGTACTCGCTGGAACGCAGGGCAAGAGTTATATATCATAATCTACACTTGGAAAATCCTAGAAGGAATGGTCCCGAATCTGCACACAGAAATCACTCCCAACTAAAGTAAAAGACTGGGCAGGCGGTGCAAAATACCCCCAATGAAAGTAGGGGCGCCATTAGTACACTAAGAGAAAACACCATAAGTATCCGGGGCCCAAGACTGTTCAACAGCCTCCCACCATGCATAAGGGGAATTACCAATAGGCCCCTGGTTGCCTTCAAGAGGGAGCTGGACGGATACTTAGTCGATGCCGGATCAGCCGGGCTGTGGCTCATACGTTGGACTACGTGCTGCCAGCAGTAATAGCCTGATTGATCAGACCCTGATCCACCGGGAGGCTTGATCGTGGACCGGGCCGCGGGGGCGTTGATCCCCGGAATACCCTCCATGTAGTCTCCAGGTAGGTAGGTATCTCTCTTAGACCCATCACATGTGGCATCGGCAGTACCTCAAGCTAACTGACAATAAAGATATATTGAAAATATAGGGAGGTACCACCACTAGAATTGTCCTGGGGATCCTCATCCTCAGAGAAAAGAATAAACTTGCTTCAGGGAAAACTCAAGGTTTTCCCTGTTCAACTGCCTCCCAGCACACATAAGGGGGATTACCAACAGACCCCTGGCAGTCTTCAAGCTGGCACTGGACAAGCACCTAAAGTCAGTTCCTGATCAGCCGGGCTGTGGCTCGTACGTTGGTTTGCGTGCAGCCAGCAGCAACAGCCTGGTTGATCAGGCGCTGATCCACCAGGAGGCCTGGTCACAGACCGGGCCGCGGGGGCGTTGACCCCCGAAACTCTCCAGGTAAACTCCAGGTAAACTCCACCCCTATATTTGATACATATTTTATTTAAAGACAAAATACATTGACAAAACATTCTCAGAAATACAATAGAAAGTAAAACAACATAGATAGCAACTCAGAGCTACATCTCGAATACTTCGTCCAGCTCCCCGGCGGTGGGCCGTGTGCCCAGAATGCTGCAGGCATTTCCTCTCTGGATTGCGACACTGAGTCTGAAAGAGGAAGCTGGTCGCCCTGTGGTCCTTGGTTTCTGTGATGAGCTTTTCACCCAGCTCTTTGAGGAACTTTAGAGCACACCTACCCCATGCTCCAAAGGTCTCCGACGCTACTGGGATGAAGTTATAGCAAGGGGGAAGATCTTCATATTTGCGGATCTTCCGGGTCTCCCTGTAGCTGGCAGGTCCACCCCCTTCAGCTACGGAGTATGGCAAGTAGGTGTCTGCCAATGTGACGGCACAGGTGTAGTCAGGGCGCTTTTGACTTCCGTCGGACCTCTGCACTTGGGGTTCCCGTTGAGCTGGGCAACGGGCTGTGGCGAGGCTTCTCTTTATGTCATTGACCTCCTCATGTCTGGCATACTTCCCTTCTGCTTTGTGACACACGAGACCCTGAAGTCCGAATTGATCAACTGCCGCCCTGCCGCAAATACACATATGTTCGGTGAGGATGGGGGCGGCTAGGCGAAGAGCAACACCAATCCGAATGGCCAGTGGGTCGAGTCGAGTGCCCAGGGAGGAATTGGGAACAGCTAGAAGGAAATCTCCTGAGTGTGGTGCCTTCACAGCTAGGAGACGAGCTTTGTCCTTTCGTGAAGCGTTGGTGAGCATTGTGTTGGCGATTTTTTTCATGATCGGTTTGTCCCAGTGGGACCGTTTGTGCTCTTTGGGAGGAGCTGGTCTACTGGAGGAGTCTGCAAGGGTGTCCTACCGCATCGCTGCTTCAGTATGAAAATGGTATAAAATATCGACAAGTTGATGAGTGAGACGCATGTTCAACAATAAAGATACCAACTGTTGCACATGTGTCTTTGCAATAAAGATACCCAAGTGATTTAAATGGGGCTTATTCGTCAACTGGCAGGGAGCCTTGCAAAACATCTCAAATTTTTGGGCACTATTACCCAGGCATACGTCGAGCACTCACAAGCATTATCAGCCGCGTCAGACATCATCGTAAACAACAAACGTTTAGCCAGGGCTGTTGTCACAGCTCTGTTTACCAACGTCCCAGACACACAAGCCATTCCTCTCCTCAGCAGCACCCTAACACTGGATCTTCCAGTACCCAGCCAAGAGTTTATCGACTTGGTGGAGCTATGCGGGAATTGCAACAGTTCCAACTACGGGAATCAAAACTACAGTGTTCTGGCATGGCCATGATCTGTCCCATGATTGCTGTGTTGACTGCCTGCTGTCTCGATTACCTGCTGTCTTGACTACCTGCTGTCTTGACTACCTGCTGTCTTGACTACCTGCTGTCTTGACTGCCTGCTGTCTTGACTGCCTGCTGTCTTGACTACCTGCTGTCTTGACTGCCTGCTGTCTTGACTACCTGCTGTCTTGACTACCTGCTGTATGATGCACCTCTAGTGTGTCCACACTCACATTGCCTTATACAACTCTCTTATATGTCGACCACATTCTGGTGATCTCCGAGAGACTCAATATACAGAATAACAACAGGAGACCCACCATTAAATTCAGGTTAGAGGAGAGGGACAACCATCTACTTTCCGTGGATGTCTTACACACAGGTGGTGGCCAAACTGACATTTCAAGCTTATATATCAACAGCCTAACTTTCATGTTGAATAGGGCAACCCCCCACACACTGTCAGTGTGCCTAATTAATCTCTCTCTCTCTCTCTCGTGTTCATTCGTTACCCCTGCGTTTTCATGTGTGAAATGACGCGAGAACACTCCATCTGTTCCCCATTCCCCCCTCCCTCTCCCAGTATAACGTCCTCCCCACCTCCCTCCATCTCCCAGAATAACGTCCTCCTCACATCCCTCCCTCTCCCAGTATAACGTCCTCCCCACCTCCCTCCCCCCTCGGTTCCGTCTCTTCTCACTCCTTTTACCTGATGTAATTGGACCGTCATCTGACGTCTGGGCCAGAAGACGTGCGTTTGTGAGACGAGGATTGCAAAGGTGACGGGAGAGATAAGAGATACTAGGTAGACAGGCAGAAACGCTAGGGAGACAGGCAGAAACGCTAGACAGGGAAAAACGCTAGGGAGACAGGCAGAAACGCTAGGGAGACATGAACACTAGGGAGACAGGAACGCTAGGGAGACATGAACACTAGGGAGACAGGAACGCTAGGGAGACAGGGAGGAGCACTAGGGAAACAGGGAGAAGCACTAGGGAGACAGGGAGGAACACTAGGGAGACAGGGAGAAGCACTAGGGAGACAGGGAGGAACACGAGGGAGACAGGGAGAAGCACTAGGGAGACAGGGAGGAACACTAGAGAGACAGGGAGAAGCACTAGGGAGACAGGGAGGAACACTAGGGAGACAGGGAGAAGTACTAGGGAGATAGGGAGGAACACTAGGGAGACAGGGAGGAACACTAGGGAGACAGGGAGAAGCACTAGGGAGACAGGGAGGAACACTAGGGAGACAGGGAGAAGCACTAGGGAGACAGGGAGGAACACTAGGGAGACAGGGAGAAGCGCTAGGGAGACAGGGAGGAACACTAGGGAGACAGGGAGAAGCACTAGGGAGACGGAGGAACACTAGGGAGACCGGGAGAAGTACTAGGGAGACAGGGAGGAACACTAGGGAGACAGGGAGAAGCACTAGGGAGACAGGGAGGAACACTAGGGAGACAGGGAGAAGCACTAGGGAGACAGGGAGGAACACTAGGGAGACAGGGAGGAACACTAGGGAGACAGGGAGAAGCGCTAGGGAGACAGGGAGGAACACTAGGGAGACAGGGAGAAGCACTAGGGAGACGGAGGAACACTAGGGAGACCGGGAGAAGCACTAGGGAGACAGGGAGGAACACTAGGGAGACAGGGAGAAGCACTAGGGAGACAGGGATGAACACTAGGGAGACAGGGAGAAGCACTAGGGAGACAGGGAGGAACACTAGGGAGACAGGGAGGAACACTAGAGAGACATTGAGAAGCACTAGGGAGACAGGGAGGAACACTAGGGAGACAGGGAGGAACACAAGGGAGACAGGGAGAAGCACTAGGGAGACAGGGAGGAACACTAGGGAGACAGGGAGGAACACTAGGGAGACAGGGAGGAACACTAGGGAGACAGGGAGAAGCACTAGGAAGACAGGGAGGAACACTAGGGAGACAGGGAGGAACACTAGGGAGAAGGAGAAGCACTAGGGAGACAGGGAGGAACACTAGGGAGACAGGGAGAAGCACTAGGGAGACAGGAACACTAGGGAGACAGGGAGGAACACTAGGGAGACATGGAGAAGCACTAGGGAGACAGGGAGGAACACTGGGGAGACAGGAAGGAACACTCATATCCGACATAGACAAGGATGTCAGCCACAACACCGTGTCTTCCTTTGCAGATGACACCCGAATCTGCATGACAGTGTCTTCCATTGCAGACACTGCAAGGCTCCAGTCGGACATCAACCAAATCTTTCAGTGGGCTGCAGAAAACAATATGAAGTTCAACGATGAGAAATTTCAATTACTCAGATATGGTAAACATGAGGAAATTAAATCTTCATCAGAGTACAAAACAAATTCTGGCCACAAAATAGAGCGAAACACCAACGTCAAAGACCTGGGAGTGATCATGTCGGAGGATCTCACCTTCAAGGACCATAACATTGTATCAATCGCATCTGCTAGAAAAATGACAGGATGGATAATGAGAACCTTCAAAACTAGGGAGGCCAAGCCCATGATGACACTCTTCAGGTAACTTGTTCTATCTAGGCTGGAATATTGCTGCACACTAACAGCACCTTTCAAGGCAGGTGAAATTGCCGACCTAGAAAATGTACAGAGAACTTTCACGGCGCGCATAACGGAGATAAAACACCTCAATTACTGAGCGCTTGAGGTTCCTAAACCTGTATTCCCTGGAACGCAGGAGGGAGAGATACATGATTATATACACTTGGAAAATTCTAGAGGGACTAGTACCGAACTTGCACACGAAAATCACTCACTACGAAAGCAAAAGACTTGGCAGACGATGCACCATCCCCCCAATGAAAAGCAGGGGTGTCACTAGCACGTTAAGAGACCATACAATAAGTGTCAGGGGCCCGAGACTGTTCAACTGCCTCCCAGCACACATAAGGGGGATTACCAACAGACCCCTGGCAGTCTTCAAGCTGGCACTGGACAAGCACCTAAAGTCAGTTCCTGATCAGCCGGGCTGTGGCTCGTACGTTGGTTTGCGTGCAGCCAGCAGCAACAGCCTGGTTGATCAGGCTCTGATCCACCAGGAGGCCTGGTCACAGACCGGGCCGCGGGGGCGTTGACCCCCGGAACTCTCTCCAGGTAAACTCCAGACAGGGAGGAACACTAGGGAGACAGGGAGAAGCACTAGGGAGACAGGGAGGAACACTAGGGAGACAGGGAGAAGCACTAGGGAGACAGGGAGGAACACTAGGGAGACAGGGAGGAACACTAGGGAGACAGGGAGGAACACTAGGGAGACAGGGAGGAACACTAGGGAGACAGGGAGAAGCACTAGGGAGACAGGGAGGAACACTAGGGAGACAGGGAGAAAGGGAGGAACACTAGGGAGAGAGGGAGGAACAATAGGGAGACAGGGAGAAGCACTAGGGAGACAGGGAGGAACACTAGGGAGACAGGGAGGAAAACTAGGGAGACAGGGAGAAGCACTAGGGAGACGGAGGAACACTAGGGAGACAGGGAGAAGCACTAGGGAGACAGGGAGGAACACTAGGGAGACAGGGAGGAACACTAGGGAGACAGGGAGAAGCACTAGGGAGACAGGGAGGAACACTAGGGAGACAGGGAGGAACACTAGGGAGACAGGGAGAAGCACTAGGGAGACAGGGAGGAACACTAGGGAGACAGGGAGAAGCACTAGGGAAACAGGGAGGAACACTAGGGAGACGGAGGAACACTAGGGAGACAGGGAGGAACACTAGGGAGACAGGGAGAAGCACTAGGGAGACAGGGAGGAACACTAGGGAGACAGGGAGGAACACTAGGGAGACAGGGAGGAACACTAGGGAGACGGAGAAGCACTAGGGAGACAGGAACACTAGGGAGACAGGGAGGAACACTAGGGAGACAGGGAGAAGCACTAGGGAGACAGGGAGGAACACTAGGGAGACAGGGAGAAGCACTAGGGGGACAGGGAGGAACACTAGGGAGACAGGGAGGAACACTAGGGAGACGGAGAAGCACTAGGGAGACAAAGAGGAACACTAGGGAGACAGGGAGGAACACTAGGGAGACAGGGAGGAACACTAGGGAGACAGGGAGGAACACTAGGGAGACAGGGAGGAACACTAGGGAGACAGGGAGAAGCACTAGGGAGACAGGGAGGAACACTAGGGAGACAGGGAGGAACACTAGGGAGACAGGGAGAAGCACTAGGGAGACGGGGAGGAACACTAGGGAGACGGGGAGGAACACTAGGGAGACGGGGAGGAACACTAGGGAGACGGGGAGGAACACTAGGGAGACAGGGAGGAACACTAGGGAGACAGGGAGGAACACTAGGGAGACAGGGAGGAACACTAGGGAGACAGGGAGAAGCACTAGGGAGACAGGGAGGAACACTAGGGAGACAGGGAGGAACACTAGGGAGACAGGGAGGAACACTAGGGAGACAGGGAGGTACACTAGGGAGACTGGGAGAAGCACTAGTGAGACAGGGAGAAGCACTAGGGAGACAGGGAGGAACACTAAGGAGACAGGGAGGAACACTAGGGAGACAGGGAGGAGCACTAGGGAGACAGGGAGGAACACTAGGTAGACAGAGAAAAGCACTAGGGAGACAGGGAGGAACACTAGGGAGACAGGGAGAAGCAATAGGGAGACAGGGAGAAGCACTAGGGAGACATTGAGAAGCACTAGGGAGACAGGGAGAAGCACTAGGGAGACAGGGAGGAACACTAGGGAGACAAGGAGAAGCACTAGGGAGACAGGGAGAAGCACTAGGGAGACAGGGAGAAGCACTGGGGAGACAGGGAGGAACACTAGGGAGACAGGGAGAAGCACTAGGGAGACAGGGAGAAGCAGTAGGGAGACAGGGAGAAGCACTAGGGAGACAGGGAGGAACACTAGGGAGACAAGGAGAAGCACTAGGGAGACAGGGAGAAGCACTAGGGAGACAGGGAGGAACACTAGGGAGACAGGGAGAAGCACTAGGGAGACAGGGAGAAGCACTAGGGAGACAGGGAGAAGCACTAGGGAGACAGTGAGAAGCACTAGGGAGACAGGTAGGAACACTAGGGAGACAGGGAGAAGCACTAGGGAGACAGGGAGAAGCACTAGGGAGACAGGGAGAAGCACTAGGGAGACAGGGAGAAGCACTGGGGAGACAGGGAGGAACACTAGGGAGACAGGTAGAAGCACTGGGGAGACAGGTAGGAACACTAGGGAGACAGGGAGAAGCACTAGGGAGACAGGGAGAAGCACTAGGGAGACAGGGAGGAACACTAGGGAGACGGGGAGAAGCACTAGGGAGACAGGGAGAAGCACTAGGGAGACAGGGAGAAGCACTGGGGAGACAGGGAGGAACTCTAGGGAGACAGGGAGAAGCACTGGGGAGACAGGGAGGAACACTAGGGAGACGGGGAGAAGCACTAGGGAGACAGGGAGAAGCACTAGGGAGACAGGGAGGAACACTAGGGAGACAGGGAGGAACACTAGGGAGACACTGAGGAACACTAGGGAGACAGGGAGAAGCACTAGGGAGACAGGGAGGAACACTAGGGAGACAGGGAGAAGCACTAGGGAGACAGGGAGGAACACTAGGGAGACAGGGAGAAGCACTAGGGAGACAGGGAGAAGCACTGGGGAGACAGGGAGGAACACTAGGAAGACAGGGAGAAGCACTGGGGAGACAGGGAGGAACACTAGGGAGACAGGGAGAAGCACTAGGGAGACAGGGAGGAACACTAGGGAGACGGGGAGAAGCACTAGGGAGACAGGGAGAAGCACTAGGGAGACAGGTAGGAACACTAGGGAGACAGGGAGAAGCACTAGGGAGACAGGGAGGAACACTAGGGAGACAGGGAGAAGCACTAGGGAGACAGGGAGAAGCACTGGGGAGACAGGGAGGAACACTAGGTAGACAGGGAGAAGCACTGGGGAGACAGGGAGGAACACTAGGGAGACAGGGAGAAGCACTAGGGAGACAGGGAGGAACACTAGGGAGACGGGGAGAAGCACTAGGGAGACAGGGAGAAGCACTAGGGAGACAGGTAGGAACACTAGGGAGACAGGGAGAAGCACTAGGGAGACAGGGAGGAACACTAGGGAGACAGGGAGAAGCACTAGGGAGACAGGGAGAAGCACTAGGGAGACAGGGAGGAACACTAGGGAGACAGGGAGAAGCACTAGGGAGACAGGGAGGAACACTAGGGAGACAGGGAGAAGCACTAGGGAGACAGGGAGAAGCACTAGGGAGACAGGGAGGAACACTAGGGAGACAGGGAGAAGCACTAGGGAGACAGGGAGGAACACTAGGGAGACAGGGAGAAGCACTAGGGAGACAGGGAGAAGCACTAGGGAGACAGGTAGGAACACTAGGGAGACAGGGAGAGAGGCTGTTGATGAATGGGACACTTGTGCGGCACTATGGTATCTTCACTGTGGAAACACTTGGCCAACCAGTGACTTCCTAAGGGATTTTAATCTTACTCATTTTAAACTAAGGTATTTTAAGCTATGGGGAGACTCACGAAACTGAATATAATCTTGGACCAAGGAAGATACGATACCAGAATTGTTTCTATGAGGCAGTGCCCCCGCGACCCCATCCCACACCAGACGACGTACAAGACACTCTGGGTACACCACAGTCAGATGGGGTAAAATTGTCTAAAACGAGATGACATCAATGGAAGGTAAAAAAAAAAAATAAGTTGTCAGAGTGGCATTCGGTGGAATGAGGTATATGGTGGGTGGAGACAATATTCAGTTTCAAGAATATGAATGACCTTTTCACCACCACACAAGAATAATACCTTGAATAGGGATTAAACTCTCAGCATATATACGCTGAGAGAAATACACCTTTCAGTGTATCCCATGAGTACAACTATGCAAAAAGTCATATATATACCTGACACATCCACGAGTACAGTCTTGCCAGAGCATATATATATCCCATAAGTACAACTGTGCAAGTAGAGAATAGTGTATATTCCTGACACATCTACGAGTACAGTATCTCGCCAGAACGTGAGTTAACTTACAGCAGCCTCGTTTAATAAACTGATAGTTTACACTTACATTAAACCTTTGTACTCACGTCAGTAAACCTTTGTACTCTCACAATATAAATACTTTAATATAATTTGTATTAATATCGCAATAACAACAGCTTTGCACCTCATAATATCTTTGTATTGACCTATTTGTCTATGTAGGTTGACAACTGCAGCAACTAACCAATATGTTGATATAAAAACACTTACATACGACTTTAGTGAACTCTTAAATGCTAATTTAGTGAACTCTTAAATATTAGTTTAGTGTGTTTAGTATATTATGTAAAAGAAGTTTTAGTATTACGTAATTTATTAATTATATGTATGCTTTGAACCCTGAAAAACGACCCCTACCCCGACTTCCTTTCACTATAGATTTATACGCCCTCTAAGTCATTCTATTTTGTTTCATTCTTTCTAAATGTCCGAACCACCTCAACAACCCCTCCTCAACCCTGTGGATAATACATTTACGAATTACCTGCATAATATTCACACCACTAAACTGAGCAAGCATACTCTTGTTATCTCAGAGATACCAGTGTACCAAAATACACCAGCACGTTAAGTTTGAAACCTCTCACAACTGGCATTATTAAGATATCTGTTGAAGAATTAATTAAGTCCATCGGATAAGACGAAATATTATCACATGAAAATCAATATTTCAATTTTTCCAAAATTTTCTATTAAAGAAAAGGGGAAAAACTGGTACCTACACAGGCCGAACTCAATCCAATGTGTGGTGTGAATATTATGCAGGTAGTCCGTAGCTTAGAGATTAGAAGGAGGTGCGGAGTTTGTAAAAGTATTATCCAGAGAACTGAGGACGGGTTGTTGAGGTGGTCCGGACATTCAGAGAGGATGGAACGAAACAGAATAGCTTAGAGGGCGTAAATAATCTACAGTGGAAGGAAGGCGGGGTAGGGGTCGTCTTTCAAGATTCAAATAAGTATACATGTAATTAATAAAGCACGTAATATTTAGACTTTGGGTACATAATATTCAATATTTTTTCCACAGTGATACAGAGGCCACATTGATGTTAGGTATATACACTGTATACTGCAGTTTCACCTGCCCTGAAAGGAGCCGTTAGTGTACAGCAGCAGTATTCCATCCTAGAGAGAATAAGTGACTTAAAGGATCATCACTGGGAGGTTTCTTAGTGGGAAGTTTGAATTAGTTTTGGGCTGTGCATGTCCCAGTTTGCCACTTTTATTGAAGAAATTTGGTATTAGTGTCCGCGTGATAGGTTGTAAATACCTCTCTTAATTCACTTAAAATATTCACTGCTAATATTTAGCTG
Source organism: Cherax quadricarinatus (assembly GCF_038502225.1). NCBI lineage: Eukaryota > Metazoa > Arthropoda > Malacostraca > Decapoda > Parastacidae > Cherax > Cherax quadricarinatus. The sequence goes on from NC_091375.1 coordinate 1,879,050, forward strand.
CATTGGAAACTTTTGCCGTACTCTGCACTATTCCTTTAACGTGCATTGACGCACAGGGGACTGAGGTTCTGCAATACGGGGATACATCTCGTGGGCCTCAGAGTGACATCTAGAAACAAGGTGGGAACACCCGCCGTGTACAGCCACCGTGCACAGATCCATACACACATTCACCTTTTCACATTTAACTTTCTAGTTTTTTGCTACTCGTTCAGAATTTCCCACGAGAGCTGGGACCCACAACCTTCTCAAGCTTATACTCAACTTTGGATAAACCTTTTAACCTTATTGTTTTTTCCTGGCGTTTCCCGGAAGGCTTGCAGAGTGGCACTGTGCAAAACGATCTTTTAAGAGTCGTAATATTGCTATTGCTTTAAAGGTTGAGGTCGAGACTGTTGTACTTACAGAGGTGTTAGTCTCCCTAATGTTAGGGTTAAGGTCAGGCTACTAAACGAGGGGTCATTAAGGGTGTAATTTACATGTTTTCTAACACTAGGAATACCTTAGACCTTAAAGGAGAGATGAAGGGGCCAGGGATACACTCCTCTTGGTGGTATGTACAGACACATCTTTCCGTGTATATACAGTGAGGTAGACACCACTAAGAGATAGTGTATATACACTGAGAGATACACTCCTCTCAGTGATATATACGAAGACACGTCTCGCGACGTATATGCAATGAAGTAGACACCTTTCGGTATATACTTTATAAACTGAGATATACACACGGAATATATACAGTGACTCTCCAGAATATTGTTGATAAATTGAATAAATGACAGCAAAATAATCCAAGACACGTGGAAATGATTAGAGCATATTTTGTGAAGGTTTTGTGTGATGAGAGAGAGTGGTGGTGGTGAGGAGGCTGTGGTGATTGTTGTGATGGAACGAGTAGGGAAGACTAGTGAGGGGGATTTGTGAGGTTATGACAGTGATAGTAATGGTGAGGAGGAATGTTAAGGATCAACCTGGCCTTCACGGGAGTCTGGAGAAAGTGTTTGGTACAGTGAACACAGAATTTTCGTTTGAAGAAGCTAGTTGTTCAGTGTTTATATGGATGATTCTCAGCACGTTCAATGTTTGTGGACGATTCCATGAATGTTGAGTGCTTACATGTATATTAAGTGCGTATGTGGACGAGTCCACGAGTGTGTAGTGTGTGTGTATATATATATATATATATATATATATATATATATATATATATATATATATATATATATATGCAAAACAACCACTCTGAAAGAATAGAGAAATTCCAAGCGTTTTCGTGACTACTCACATTATCATGTGAGTAGTCACGAAAGCGCTTGGAATTTCTCTATTCTTTCAGAGTGGTTGTTTTGCATATTCTGAAATCACCTGTTTACTGTGATCTTATTGCATATATATATATATATATATATATATATATATATATATATATATATATATATATATATATATATATATATATATATATAGATATATATAATGTCGTGCCGAATAGGCAGAACTTGCGATCTTGGCTTAAATAGCAACGCTCATCATGCCATATAGGACAAGTGAAAATTTGTGTATGCAATAATTTCGCCAAAATCATTCTGAACCTAACGAAAAAAATATATTTAACTGTGTTTGTTTGGTATTAAATTACTGTAAATAAATCTAAAATATATTTAGTTGGGTTAGGCTAAAATAAATTGTTCTTGTTATAAGGTTAGGTAAGTTTTCTAAGTTCCTTTTGGTGCAAAATTACAAATTTTTTACATTAACATTACTAAAAAAAATATATCTTTAAACGTATAAGAGAAAATTTTAGAAAGGAATTAATTTTAAATGAGTTCTTGCTAATTGACCAGTTTTACATATTCGGCACGACATATATATATATATATATATATATATATATATATATATATATATATATATATATATATATATATATATATATATATACACGATGACTCCACCAGTGTTTAGTGTATGTATATACCTGGATGACTTCACCAGTACTTAGTGTAGTGTATGTATGGATGACTCGAGGAGAGTGCTTGATAATAATAAGGTAAGGAATATTAAACTTGATATATGCTGATGATGCAGTACACACACACACACACACACACACACACACACACACACACACACACACACACACACACACACACACACACACACACACACACACAATCAGTCCACCAAGCAGGGCCGAGGAATGAAGGGGAGAGCTGTTGGGAGCAGGGATAGCAGTAAGTGAAGAGGAAGACGGTAGAGAAGGTGACAGGTCCCATGCAGAGGCACGACTATGCCACCAAGAGTTACAGGAAAAAATAAGGGAGACAGTGGTGGCCATGTACAAACGGGACCCAGAGAGACAGAGGGAAAGGCAATGGGAGGAGGAGAGGGAGAAGTCAGAGTTTATTCGTGGGTTTCAGGAGAATGAAGTGAGGACACACAGTGGAAGACGCCAGAAAGAAAAACAAGAGACTAAAAACCTCAAAGAAATAGGCGAGGAGGACATGACTGAGATAGTAAATTTTCAGAGAATAGGACGGGTACTTGGAGAGAAATCGGCCAGTCAAACTGATTTTCAAGACAGAAACGGTGCAGAACAGGATCCTGCAAGAGAAACCATGGCTGAAGGAATCACCAATATACAAGAGGGTGTTCCGAGACCGCAACAGAACAAGAACAGAACGACAACAGCTGAGGGAGAGGACACAGAAACGACAGGGGCTAGGAAGAGAGACAAGGACAGAGTCAGCAGAGGACAACCAGAGCAGGGCAGAGCAACAAGGACAAGCACACACAGAACCACCCTCAGAACCCCACAGCCAAACACACTATCCCAGCACAACCCACAAAATCCACACTTGCAGCCTCCCCACCCCACAATATGCTGTAGAATCCAACAGCACACTGCCAAGTCCCCCATCCCCACAGACCCTCCCAGAACACAGTGTTGGAGAGGAAACTGAAGGTATGGGAAACCACCACTGATGGAATAACAAATAAGTGGAAGGAATGGTACGAAAGAATCAATGAGGCATCACCACACATCATAGCTCTCACAGAAACTAAGCTCACAGGAATGATAACAGATGCCTTCTTTCCAATGGGATATAAGATCCTGAGGAAAGACAGAGGGGGTGGAAGAGTGGCACTGCTCCTCAAAAACCAATGGAATTTTGATGAGCTGGAGAGAGGAGACAGAGGAGAAGCAAGAGGCTACATAATAGGAACACTTCAGTCTGGAGGTCCCAAGGTGATAATTGCAGTGGTGTATAACCCACCACAGAATAGCACGAGGCCAAGGCAAGAATATGAGAGTAACAGAGCGATGTTTGACACTGGCTGAAGAGCCGCCGGGAGGGCTTATGCGAGCACGGCAAAGCTGCTGATTGTGATCGATTTCAATCACAAGGAAATTGACTAGGAGAACCTGGACCCACAGGGGAAGGGGACGTGGAGGGCTAAGATGATGGAGGTGGTAATGGAAAACCTTATGTACCAACATATAAATGGCACTACCAGAGAGACAGGAGAGGATGAACCAGCAAGACTGAACCTAGTATTCACCTTGAGCAGTGCAGATATTGAGGACATCACATATGAAAGACCTCTTGGGGCCAGTGACCACATGGTTCTGAGCTTCGAATACATATTAGAGTTACAAGTGGGGAGAGAAGCAGGAAGGGCAGGATGAATGAAGCCAAACTACAAAAGAGGAGAGGGAAATACACAGGCATGAAAAATTTCCTGCATGGGGTTCAGTGGGACACAACTGGCAGGGATGTCAGTAAATGATGATGGAATATATGATAACAATATGCAAGGAAGCTGAGGGTAGTTTTGTACCAAAGGGTAACAGAAATAATGAGAAAGCCAGGATGAGTCCTTGGTTCACCCAAAGGTGTAGAGAGGCCAAAACCAAGTGTGCTAGAGAACGGAAGAAGTATAGAAGGCAAAGGGCCCAGGAAAATAAGGAGAGCAGTCGTAGAGCCAGAAATGAATATGCACAGATAAGAAGGGAGGCCCAACAACAATACGAAAATGACAGCAGCGAAAGCCAAATCTGATCTGAAGCTGTTGTACAACCACATCAGGAGGAAAACAACAGTCAGGGACCAAGTAATCAGGCCGAGGAAGGAAGGAGGGGAGATCACAAGAAACGACTGCGAAGTATGTGAGCAGCTAAACATGAGAGTCGAAGAAATGTTCACAGAAGAGACAGAAGGGACTCCAGAAAGACGGAGAGGTGGTGTACACCATCAAGTGTTGGATACAATACATACGACCGAGGAAGAAGTGAAGAGGCTGCTAAGCAAGTTAGATACCTCAAACTTGATGGGACCGGATAACATCTCTCCATGAGCCCTGAGAGAGGGAGCAGAGGCGCTAGATGTACCACTAACAACAATCTTAAACATATCTCTTGAAACAGGGCGACTACCTGAGGTATGGAAGACAGCAAATGTAGTCCCAATTTTTAAAAAAGGAGACATACATGAAACTACAGACCAGTGTCACTGACAGGTATAGTATGCAAAGTAATAGAGAAGATTATCAAGAAGAGTGGTAGAGCACCTAGAAAGGAATGAGATTTTCAATGACAACCAGCACGATTTCAGGGATGGGAAGTCCTGTGTAACAGACCTACTAGAGTTCTATGACAGGGTGACAGAAGTAAGACGAGAGAGAGAGGGGTGAGTAGATTGTGTTTTTTTGGACTGTAAGAAGGCGTTTGACACAGTTCCACACAAGAGATTAGTGCAAAAGCTGGAGGACCAGGCAGGTATAACAGGGAAGGCACTGCAGTGGATCAGGGAACACCTGTCGGGAAGACAACAGCGAGCCATAGTACGTGACGAGGTGTCAGAGTGGGCGCCTGTGACGAGCGAGGTTCTACAGGGGTTAGTCCTAGGACCGGTGTTATTTCTGGTATATGTGAAGGGCATGACGGAAGGAATAGACTCAGAAGTGTCTGTTTGCAGATGATGCAAACTTGATGAGAAGAATTCAGTCGGACGAGCACCAGGCAGAACTACAGAGAGATCTGGACAGGCTACAAGCCTGATCCAGAAACTGGCTCCTAGAGTTCAACCCCACCAAGCGCAAAGTCATGAAGATTGGGCAAGGGCAAAGAAGAGTGCAGACGGAGAAACAAGCCCGTTATATACAGTCTAGGGGGCCAGAGACTACTAACCTCACTCAAGAAAATGGATCTTGGGGTGAGTAACACCCAGCACATCTCCTGAGGGGCACATCAACCAAATAACTGCTGCAGAATATAAACACCTAGCAAACCTAAGAATAGCATTCCGACATCTCAATAAGGAATCATTCAGGACTCTGTACACCGTGTACGTTAGGCCTGTATTGGAGTATGCAGCAACAGATTGGAACCCACACCTAGCCAAGCACGTAAGGAAATTAGAGAAAGTGCAAAGGTTTGCAATAAGATTAGTCCCGGAGCTGAGGGGCATGTCTTACAAGGAGAAGATAAGGGAAATAGACCTGACGACATTGGAGGACAGGAGAGATAGGGGGGATATGATAACGACATAAAAAGTACTGAGAGGAATCGACAAGGTGGACGGACAGTATGTTCCAGAGATGGGACACAGCAACAAGGGGTCACAGTTGGAAGTTGAAGAATCAGGTGAATCACAGGGATGTTAGGAAGTATATCTTCAGTCACTGAGTTATCAGGAAGTGGAATAGTCTGGGAAGTAATAATGTTAGGTAAGTTTTTTAATTTTTTTCTTTTTGGTACAAAATTGTTAATTTTTACATTAACTTAAATAAAAAAATATATTAAACGTAAAGAGAAAATTTTAGAAAAGACTTAATTTTTAACGAATTATTGCTAATTGACCAGTTATATATATATATATATATATACATATTGCATATATATATATATATATATATGCAATAAGATCACAGTAAACAGGTGATTTCAAAATATGCAAAACAACCACTCTGAAAGAATAGAGAAATTCCAAGCGCTTTCGTGACTACTCACATTATCAAGGAACTATGAAAGTAAAGCATCCAAGGAAGCTATATAAGGGGTCTGGCCAGCACCTCACTATCAGATCCCACAACGGTTAAACACCTGACGCGCGCCGACCCAACTTGGATAGGTCCTTTGCACAACTCACCCACAAACTATTCTATCCAAGAAAATTTAAAAATTATTATTTGTCCAGTGTATTATTAAATTCTTCCCAAATTCTAATAATTATAAACGGATCTAATTTATATAAACCAAAGGAAATATTCATATTATTGTCAAAACTGCTTTTTATGAAACAAGATTCAATTATATTCCTGTCGACCATGGACTTGTTTGATACTACTTTCTCAACTTATTGAAAATCAATTGGATGGTTAAAATCTCTTACATGAATAAATAGAGCATTGGAATCTTGTCCAGTTCTAATGCTATATTTATGTTGTTTTAATCTTAGTTCGAGATTTTTACCAGTTTGACCGTAATAAACTTTATCGCAAATTTTACAAGGAATCTTATAGACACATCCCTCAGCATTTTGGGGGGAATTCTTTATCAAAAGTTTTTTTACTGTATCAAGATTTTTGAATACAACTTTAATATTAAAAGTCTTAAGAAGAGAAGGCATATCAACCAAGTTTTCATGGTAAGGGAGAACCAACATATTTTTAGTTGAATAAGGCTGGTTGTCCCTTTTTGGATTGTAAAAAGTATTTCTAGCAACTTTAAAAGATTTATCAATTACATTTCTTGGGTATTTTAAATCATTACCTATTTCATAAATTTTGGATATTTCCTCATCTTTGAACTCAGGACTACAAATTCGTAAAGCTCTCAAAAACATTGATGAGAAAACAGACAGTTTGACTCTATCTTGATGCGAGGAATAGTGGACATAGGAACAGTTATTTGTAGGTTTTCTGTAAATTTTAAATTTGAATTCATTATTACCCTTAATAATTAAAACATCTAGAAAAGGCAATGAGCTATTTTCTTCAAACTCAACAGTAAAGTTTATATTAATATTAGTAAAGGAATATTAATATTAGTAAAGGAATGGTATATAGCTCTATGTTAAAACCAAACATTCCCAATTGCCCTCAAAGATTCTTTAAGTCTTATGATACACTTAATAACAATAAAAATTTGCGCCTTACTAAAGCAGACAAAATAAATGCAATAGTAATTATGAAAGAAAATGATTACCAAGAAAAAATGAATAATCTCTTAGATGATACTGAAACCTATTCTAAACTTAGGAAAAATCCCCTAGAAACCGTTAACAGCAATTTCAATAAAACAATAAAACTTCTACTGAAAGGCAAAGATGAATTAGTCAAACAATTTACTTCCACTAATCCATCTTTACCTTACATGTTGTCAGTGGAACGCCTTCCAACTGAACAAAAGAAACTAATGGAAAAATAAATAAATAAAGAAATGATTTAAGGAAAAACAAGATAAAATGATTTTTGAGAATTTTACTTAAAATTTAAATATAATAAAAAAAATATGGCCTTCAATTCAGGTAGTTGGGTAGGAGTAGGTATGGCCCTAGATAGTTCCTCTGATGTTATTTATGTAGGTTATCCTGGGCAGATGGTAATCCGATGTTCTGGAATCTCCTACCACTTGGATGGAGCACAAGTAGTATAGGTAAGGGCCGGTAGTTGTAGAATAATGTTAATAAGTATTATTAACACACGTCTTGCCCCTTTATCTGGCGTCTATCCTGGAAGACCACGCCAGGAACAGAGCTGACAAATAAGAGAAAATAAAACTGGTTACCCATAGTCATGATAATATAACATCTAAGAAAGAAAAAGAATGATAAAGGCCAAAATCATTACTGGTAACCAGCAAACACTAGAAAAGAACAAACAGTAATACTCCTGGTAGATCACCCTACCTGATTAGGAGAAGAGTGGAGGCGAAGTGACTCTCCAAACTTCCATCCACACCAGGTAAGGTCAATATTACCAGGAGTAGAAACTTTAACAAATCGGACACCAGGAACTAGTTTTGCCCCAGCCCGCCAGAGAGGGGGGGGTGTGTGCGCGCGCAACGTAACTCTCTAATGGTTCCTGGTTGCCCGAACAACCTTAACCCCACTTACACCTACTTTTCCCTCACACATGTATGGACTAATAAAAACACACAAACCAGGGAATCCAGTCAGACCAATTATTAGCTCCATAGGGTCAGTTTCATATAAATTATCCAAATGGCTTGTTGATATTTTGAGCCCTATTGTTGGCAAAATTTCTAACTTTAATGTTAAAAACAACATAGACTTGGTTGATAAATTAAGCTCCTTGACTGACTTAAATGATTTTAACATGGTTAGTTTTGATGTTACTTCCTTGTTTACGAAAGTTCCTGTTGATGATTTATTAAGTTTCTTATCTGAAGAACTCGTTAACTATGATTTACCATTGCCAGTTCCTACTATCATTAAACTTATTAAACTTTGCATTGTTGATGCAAAATTTGTATTTAATGATAAGTTTTACACTCAGAAGTTTGGTATGGCAATGGGAAATCCTCTTTCACGTGTTCTTAGTAACCTATACATGGAATTTTTTGAAACAAGGTTGCTTAACACAATCCTCCCTAATAGAGCTAAATGGTTCAGATATGTTGATGATATTTTGTGTCTTATGCCCAAAAATGTAGATATACACCATTTCCTTGGAAAATTAAATAGCTTAGCCCATTCTATAAACTTTACTGTTGAGTTTGAAGAAAATAACTCATTGCCTTTTCTAGATGTTTTAATTATTAAGGGTAATAATGAATTCAAATTTAAAATTTACAGAAAACCTACAAATAACTGTTCCTATGTCCACTATTATTCCTCGCATCAAGATAGTCAAACTGTCTGTTTTCTCATCAATGTTTTTGAGAGCTTTACGAATTTGTAGTCCTGAGTTCATAGATGAGGAAATATCCAAAATTTATGAAATAGGTAATGATTTAAAATACCCAAGAAATGTAATTGATAAATCTTTTAAAGTTGCTAGAAATACTTTTTACAATCCAAAAAGAGACAACCAGCCTTATTTAACTAAAAATATGTTGGTTCTCCCTTACCATGAAAACTTGGTTGATATGCCTTCTCTTCTTAAGACTTTTAATATTAAAGTTGTATTCAAAAATCTTGATACAGTAAAAAAACTTTTGATAAAGAATTCCCCCCAAAATGCTGATGGATGTGTCTATAAGATTCCTTGTAAAATTTGCGATAAAGTTTATTACGGTCAAACTGGTAAAAATCTCGAACTAAGATTAAAACAACATAAATATAGCATTAGAACTGGACAAGATTCCAATGCTCTATTTATTCATGTAAGAGATTTTAACTATCCAATTGATTTTCAAAAAGTTGAGAAAGTAGTATCAAGCAAGTCCATGGTCGACAGGAATATAATTGAATCTTGTTTCATAAAAAGCAGTTTTGACAATAATATGAATATTTCCTTTGGTTTATATAAATTAGATCCGTTTATAATTAATAGAATTTGGGAAGAATTTAATAATACACTGGACAAATAATAATTTTTAAATTTTCTTGGGTAGAATAGTTTGTGGGTGAGTTGTGCAAAGGACCTATCCAAGTTGGGTCGGCGCGCGTCAGGTGTTTAACCGTTGTGGGATCTGATAGTGAGGTGCTGGCCTGCCCCCTTATATAGCTTCCTTGGATGCTTTACTTTCATAGTTCCTTGATAATGTGAGTAGTCACGAAAGCGCTTGGAATTTCTCTATTCTTTCAGAGTGGTTGTTTTGCATATATATATATATATATATATATATATATATATATATATATATATATATATATATATATATATATATATATATATATATATATATATTATATATATCACCAGAGAACTCACACCTAATACAGCAAGTACTAGGAGGTACAGAGGTTTGCAACGAGACCAGTTCCAGAGGTAAGAGAAATGAACTATGAAGAGACCAAAGGGCCTGAATGTAGTGACAGAGGATAAAAGAACCAGGGAAAGGGAGACATAACGAAATAAAAAATACTCAGAGGGCTTGATAGGGCGGAGAGTGTTAACCTTTTTGAGAGAGTGGACACGGATACATCAGGGAACAGTTAGAAGTTAGCTAACAAGGAATTTGAAGAGTAAAATTTAGATGGCTTTTCGTTTCATTTTGAAGCCTTATAATAGTCGTGAGTTAGATTAGGTAAGGTTTGTCAGGAAACAGGTCAAGTGTTCTGACACAGGTCTTAGTTATATGATGACCTGCAGCTGGAGTTTTTGGTCACCTAACCGAGGCCTTCCACTGGCTTACCAGTCCACCCCTGACTTCTTTTGATGGTACCTTGCTTGTTGGTGTTGATTTTTGGGGGGATTTTCATTGCAACTGTTTTCTAGGAAAGACTTTTGATCCTGTCGTCCTAAGCTGGATAACGTCTAGTATAAATAGAAATGCACTAGTATCCCGTGCTCTAACTATATTATCCAGCCAGCTGGAGGTTGGAAGGTAGTGCTAACATTCTAATTAAGATATGATAAGATTTGTTTAGATTTTTAACCCTGGGGAGGGTTAGCCACCCAGGATAACCTAAGAAAGTCAATGCGTCATCGAGGACTGTGTTTTATATCCTTTGTGGTCCTTGAGTCTTGTCCCTCAGGATGCCACCCACACCAGTCTCCTAACACCCAGGTACCTACTTACTGCTAGGTGAGCAGGGATAGCAGATGTAATGAAACATGCCCAACGTATCCACCCATGCCAGAGACTGAATCACGGATACTCAGTGTGTTTTTTTAAGTCCGCTCACAGCTTATGCCGTATCAAGCTGTTTCACGATGCCTCATCACCTTAACTCAACTAAATTTTAATTACCAGTCAACTACTAAGATCTTACGATTTCTGGCCGGTGCCAGAGTGACCCAGATAAACATGCCGGATGTTGAAGTTCACTCTGACACTCTGCTTCTGACCTTGTACGCTTATTACCTTGCCCTTAATGCTTGTTCACCAGGGGACGCATTGTTCGTGTTGCATCTGTGTTTGTGTATGCATGAGTGCCAACGTATTATCATGTTCCTCTATTTTTTTCTTTTAAACTTAATTGGTCAGGTCACTAAACTTGTTTTCTCTGCCCTGAAAACTAGCTATATATATTCATATATCCCGTCTGATCTACTCTCCTTGCTTTAAACACTTACATAATACATACACTAATGGTTAATCCAAATAGAAGAGGATCCCTAGTCTTCCCTTGTGAGTTACTCCTTGCCTCAGACACCTACATAATACACACTAGTTCTTGATCTAGATACAAGAGGATTCCTAGTCTTCCCTTGTGATTCACTCTTTGCTTCAAACTCTTGGATAATACACACTGTTAATTAATCTAGATAAAAGTGGATTCCTAGTCTTCCCGTATGATTAACTCCTTTCCTCAGATACCTAGAGAATACACACTAGTCCTTAATTTAGGTAGCAGTAGATAGGTCTCAGCAGATAGCCTCGGCTTAGACTGCTATCTTTCCCATGTACTCCGCATCCTTGAGTCCTGTGGTCAACGTAACTAGCAGACACGGAGCCACGTTTCCCGGCCTCACCTTCACACACTAGAGCTGTGGAGAAAATAACTCTTTACTGACTTAGGTACTCCTGTTAACGCTTTTTGGACCCTAGTTCCTAGGCCTTTTGTGTAGACATGCTCTTACGTTACCGTCCACAATATGGATATGGAGTTCTACAGGGCCGGATTAAAGGGCTGCAGCCCAGTGCCCTCCACCATCTGGTAGGCCTCCAGGGGCTGCAGCCCAGGGGCCTCACAGTACCTGTAGCCCAGGATCCTCACAGTACCTGTAGCACAGGGGCCTCACAGTACCTGTAGCCCATGGGCCTTATAATACCTGTAGCCCAGGAGCCTCATAGTACCTGTAGCCCAGGGGCCTCACAGTACCTGTAGCCTAGGGGCCTCACAGTACCTGTAGCCCAGGGGCCTCGCAGTACCTGTAGCCCAGGAGCCTCACAGTAACTGTAGCCCAGGGGCCTCACAGTACCTGTAGCCCAGGGGCCTCGCAGTACCTGTAGCCCAGGGGCGTCGCAGTACCTGTAGCCCAGGGGCCTCACAGTAACTGTAGCCCAGGGGCCTCACAGTAACTGTAGCCCAGGGGCTTCACTGTACCTGCAACCCAGGGGCCTCAGTGCCTGTAGCCCAGGGGCCTCACAGTACCTGTAGCCCAGGGGCCTCACAGTACCTGTAACCCAGGGGCCTCACTGTATCTGCAACCCAGGGGCCTACAAAATCTTAATGCTCTTCTGGCCTGGGTGCACAATAAACTAGCCACTTAGGTGATAAAATAAAAAAATAGGTATTTGACTCGAGAGTTTAGAGAAATAAGAGTTCTTGTAAATGTTGGAGTGATCCTGCAAGGAGAGTGTCGATGCTGAAGGGCTCTTGATCCTTCCTTGGATTAAGACTGATGGCAGGTAAATCTTACAAATTTGTACTCATGTTCACAACACATTGAGTTCCCTGCGTGTCTCATAATAGTTTTTTAGTCCTCTAATATTTTCAATTTAGGAGAGTTGCTCTGAGATCCAGCAGCGTGGGCGATGAGACCCAGCAGCGTGGGCGATGATCCCCGAGATCATTAAGAGATTAGATAGAGGGAGAGAGGGAGAGGGAGGAAGTAGGAAGGAAGGAAGGTTTACGTAGTATTGAAGCATGCCTTCCATCCCGCTGAAAATAGTGAGTGTGTGGGTGTTGATGATATAACATGTGCCAGTGTCACTTCTCATTCCTCCTCCTCCTCTCCTGTTGTCCTATCCTTCTCTTCCTCCTCGTTCTGCTCCTCTTCCTCGTCTTCGTCCTCCTTCTGCCCTATCCTTCTACTTCTCCTCCTCCTCTTCTCCTGCCCTATCTTTCTACCCGTCCTCGTCCCCCTCTCCTGCCCTATCCTCCTCCTCCTCCTCCTCCTCCTCCTCCTCCTCCTCCTCCACCCCCTCCCCCTCCTCCCCTTCTCCCCCTCCCCCTCCTCCCCCCTCCCCCTCCTCCCCCCCCTATCCTTCTACTCTTCCTTCCTTCTCGTGGTGACTCGCTGTCACTTTATAGTGATCAGCTGTGTGGGCATCTGTGCAGTTTTTGTGACGTTAATGAAGCAGTCGTTGTTTGTGTCATTAGTGTGTTTTTGTCACGGCGTTAAAGTATTTGCTTCGTGTGTGTGCGTTCGTGTATATTCTTGTAAGTATGTTAGTGTTTCATAATGAGTATATCAGGTTCTTATATGTTTACAATAATAACAATGATCGTTCGTATAAGTTTACTACATTACAATGATCGTCCGTATAAGTTTACCACAATAACAATACTTATTGTTACGTATTATCCACGATAAAAATATTTGGTGAGTGACTAGGTTAATCTGGTGAATGTAAGCGGAGATCTTAGTGTTACTGGCGTAGGTTAATGCTGTAATTTTGGCGTTTGTGTAACTTGATCTAATGAGAGAAATTTGTGAATGTTTGTGGTTAGAGTTGTGGTTAGTGGCAGCCGCTGACCTTAATTATGTAATATTGGTATTATGGTGTGTTCTGAAGTGTGACAGGTGTGTTGTGTTATGGGAACTGGACTGAAGCATCTCAGTGTTGTGTTAGAGGTTGAGGTGGGCGGGGTGAGGCGAGTTTTTCGAGTGCTTGGTTGGGGTAATTAAAAGTTTGTTGTAACGCGCTTACTACTTTCACTAGTGCTCTTAAAGTCAGTCTCTCTCTCTCTCTCTCTCTCTCTCTCTCTCTCTCTCTCTCTCTCTCTCTCTCTCTCTCTCTCTCTCTCTCTTACACACACACACACACACACACACACAGGAAAACCAGTACAAGAAATGATGGACTATGTAGCAACAAAATGCAAGGAGGCAGAGGAGAGGTTTGTTCCCAAGGGAAACAGAAATAATGGGAAGAACAGAACGAGTCCTTGGTTCACCCAAAGGTGTAGGGAGGCAAAAACTAGGTGTACTAGAGAATGGAAAAGGTACAGAAGACAGAGAACTCAGGAAAATAAGGAAATCAGCCGAAGAGCCAGAAACGAATATGCACAGATAAGAAGGGAGGCTCAGAGACAATATGAAAATGACATAGCATCAAAAGTAAAGACTGACCCGAAGCTGTTGTACAGCCACATCAGGAGGAAAACAACAGTCAAGGACCAGGTAATCAGACTGATGAAGGGTGATGGGGAATTCACAAGAAACGACCGAGAGGTATGTCAGGAGCTCAACACAAGATTTAAAGAGGTATTTACAGAGGAAACCAGTAGGACTCCAAGAAATCAAAACAGGGGGGCACACCAGCAAGTGCTGGATGAGGTACATATAACCAAGGAGGAGGTGAAGAAGCTGCTATGCGAACTTGACACCTCAAAGGCGGTGGGACCAGACAACATCTCTCCATGGGTCCTTAAAGAGGGAGCAGAGATATTGTGTGAGCCATTAACAAAGATCTTCAACACATCATTTGAAGCTGGGCAACTCCCTGAGGTATGGAAAATGGCAAATGTAGTCCCAATTTTTAAAAAGGGAGACAGATATGAGGCACTAAACTACAGACCTGTATCACTAACGTGTATAGTATGCAAGGTCATGGAGAAGATCATCAGGAGGAGAGTGGTGGGGCACCTGGAAAGAAACAAGTGTATAATTGACAACCAGCACGGTTTCAGGGAAGGAAAATCCTGTCACAAACCTACTAGAGTTTTATGACAAGGTGACAGAAGTAAGACAAGAGAGAGAGGGGTGGATCGACTGCGTATTTTTGGACTGCAAGAAGGCCTTCGACACAGTTCCTCACAAGAGGTTACTGCAAAAGCTAGAGGACCAGGCACACATAACAGGAAAGGCACTGCAATGGATCAGAGAATATCTGACAGGGAGATAACTGCTGCAGCATACGGGCGCCTGGCAAACCTACGGATAGCGTTCCGATACCTCAGTAAGGATTCGTTTAAGACTCTGTATACCATCTACGTCAGGCCCATACTGGAGTATGCAGCACCAGTTTGGAATCCACACCTAGTCAAGCACGTCAAGAAATTAGAGAAAGTGCAAAGGTTTGCAACAAGACTAGTCCCAGAGCTACGGGGATTGTCCTATGAAGAAAAGTTGAGGGAAATCGGCCTGACGACACTGGAGGCCAGGAGGGTCAGGGGAGACATGATAACGACATATAAAATACTGCGCGGAATAGACGAGGTGGACAAAGACGGGATGTTCCAGAGATGGGACACAGACACAAGAGGTCACAATTGGAAGTTGAAGACTCAGATGAATCAAAGGGATGTTAGGAAGTATTTCTTCAGTCATAGAGTAGTCAGGCCATGGAATAGCCTAGAAAGTGATGTGGTGGAGGCAGGGACCATACATAGTTTTAAGGCGAGGTATGATAGAGCTCATGGGGCAGGGAGAGAGAGGACCTAGTAGCAATCAGCGAAGAGGCGGGGCCAGGAGCTGCGACTCGACCCCTGCAACTACAAATAGGTGAGTACACACACACACACACACACACACACACACACACACACACACACACACACACACACACTGCTGCAGCATACGGGCGCCTGGCAAACCTACGGATAGCGTTCCGATACCTCAATAAGGATTCGTTCAAGACTCTGTATACCATTTACCTCAGGCCCATACTGGAGTATGCAGCACCAGTTTGGAATCCACACCTAGTCAAGCACGTCAAGAAATTAGAGAAAGTGCAAAGGTTTGCAACAAGACTAGTCCCAGAGCTACGGGGATTGTCCTACGAAGAAAGGTTGAGGGAAATCGGTCTGACGACACTGGAGGCCAGGAGGGTCAGGGGAGACATGATAACGACATATAAAATAGTGCGCGGAATAGACGAGGTGGACAAAGACGGGATGTTCCAGAGATGGGACACAGACACAAGAGGTCACAATTGGAAGTTGAAGACTCAGATGAATCAAAGGGATGTTAGGAAGTATTTCTTCAGTCATAGAGTAGTCAAGCCGTGGAATAGCCTAGAAAGTGAAGTAGTGGAGGCGGGAACCATACATAGTTTTAAGGCGAGGTATGATAAAACTCATGGAGCAGGGAGAGAGAGGACCTAGTAGCAATCAGTGAAGAGGCGGGGCCAGGAGCTATGACTCGACCCCTGCAACCACAAATAGGTGAGTACAAATAGGTGAGTACAAAGAAATACTCAGAAGTGTCTCTGTTTGCAGATGATGTGAAATTGATCAGAATAATTCAATCGGACGAGGACCAGGCTAAACTACAAAGGGATCTGAACAGGCTGCAGGCCTGGTCCAGAAACTGGTTCCTGGAGTTCAACCCTATCAAATGCAAAGTCATGAAGATTGAGGAAGGGCAAAGAAGAGTGCAGACGGAGTATAGTCTAGGGGGCCAGAGACTACAAACCTCACTCAAGGAAAAGGACCTTGGGGTGTGTATAACACCGGGCACATCTCCTGAGGCACACATCAATCAGATAACTGCTGCAACCTGTTGGCGCCCAGCAAAATTAAGAATAACATTCAGACATTTCAGTAAGTAATCGTTCAGGACCCTGTACACCGTGTATGTCAGGCCTATAGTGGAGTATGCAGCACCAGTTTACAACCCACACCTAGCCAGGCACGTAAGGAAATTAGAGAAAGTGCAAAGGTTTGTACCAAGACTAGTCCCGGAGCTAAGGGGTATGTCCTACGAAGAGAGATTAAAGGAAATAGACCTGACGACACTGGAGGACAGGAGAGAGGGGATATGATGACATAAAATACTGAGAGGAATCGACAAGGTGGACAGACAGTATGTTCCAGAGATGGGACACAGCAACAAGGGGTCACAATTGGAAGTTGAAGACTCAGATGAACCACAGAGATGTTAGGAAGTATTTCTTAAGTCACAGAGTAGTCAGGAAGTGGAACAGTCTGGGAAGTGATGTAGTGGAGGCAGGTACGATAAAGCTCATGGAGCAGAGTGACCAAGTAGCGACCAGTGAAGAGACTGGGCCAGGAGCTATGAATTGACCCCTGCAACAACAACTTGGTGAGTACACACACACACACACACACACACACCGGAGGTGGAAAGTTGAGCTAAATGGTGTGTGTGTGTTTTATTTTGCATGTGTAGTCCTTTGTGTTTGCTTCTCTCTGTCTCTCTGTTAGAATATCTGCTAAAATCACAACTGTGTTCTTTAAATAACACGAACATGTTTCGCTGTCGGGTAGCGAAACATCTGAATAAAAATCATATTACTGAACATGTTTTGTTTATAAGACCGTAAGTGACACCATCTCCCCCCCCCCCCAGGTCTTCTAGGCTGAGTCTGGCTTACCCTTGTGGGTTTAGCGCTTATAATAAAAATAATAAATCTATCTTAGTGTACCGTAGGTCTTCCAGATTAGTCTCTGTCATCGCTGAAAGCGATGACAGTCACTGTAGTGACTGACTGAAGTGTTTCAGCTTTCTTGCCGATAACAGCAAGCAACATGTCACTGAAAGTAACGTCACTGAAAGCAAGTAACGTACATGTACCATCACATACAGCAGCTAGTAACGTACCTCATGTACCATCACATACAGCAGTTAGCAACGTACCTCGTGTACCATCACATACAGCAGCTAGTAACGTACCTCATGTACCATCACATACAGCAGCTAGTAACGTACCTCATGTACCATCACATACAGCAGCTAGTAACGTACCTCATGTACCATCACATACAGCAGCTAGTAACGTACCTCATGTACCATCACATACAGCAGCTAGTAACGTACCTCATGTACCATCACATACAGCAGCTAGTAACGTACCTCATGTACCATCACATACAGCAGCTAGTAACGTACCTCATGTACCATCACATACAGCAGCTAGTAACGTACCTCATGTACCATCACATACAGCAGCTAGTAACGTACCTCATGTACCATCACATACAGCAGCTAGAAACGTACCTCATGTACCATCACATACAGCAGCTAGTAACGTACCTCATGTACCATCACATATAGCAGCTAGTAACGTACCTCATGTACCATCACATACAGCAGCTAGTAACGTACCTCATGTACCATCACATACAGCAGCTAGTAACGTACCTCATGTACCATCACATACAGCAGCTAGTAACGTACCTCATGTACCATCACATACAGCAGCTAGTAACGTACCTCATGTACCATCACATACAGCAGCTAGTAACGTACCTCATGTACCATCACATACAGCAGCTAGTAACGTACCTCATGTACCATCACATACAGCAGCTAGTAACGTACCTCATGTACCATCACATACAGCAGCTAGTAACGTACCTCATGTACCATCACATACAGCAGCTAGTAACGTACCTCATGTACCATCACATACAGCAGCTAGTAACGTACCTCATGTACCATCACATACAGCAGCTAGCAACGTACCTCATGTACCATCACAAACAGCAGCTAGTAACGTACCTCATGTACCATCACATACAGCAACTAGTAACGTACCTCATGTACCATCACATACAGCAGCTAGTAACGTACCTCATGTACCATCACATACAGCAGCTAGTAACGTACCTCATGTACCATCACATACAGCAGCTAGTAACGTACCTCATGTACCATCACATACAGCAGTTAGCAACGTACCTCATGTACCATCACATACAGCAACTAGTAACGTACCTCATGTACCATCACATACAGCAGCTAGCAACGTACCTCATGTACCATCACATACAGCAACTAGTTGTTGATTAATGTACCTGAGAACAGAGGGCCTCTCATCTCCTACATAAGTCAGCGAGCACCGTCATTACAGTGGCCTGGGATTCAGGGATGCGGTGCAGTGGGTTGTTAAAGTGGACGGCTCGTAACAAGAAATCGGGCATTCTACTTTCCTGTACGTTGGTACTCAGTGGCTAGCAGACTCTTCTGCGTGTCTTGTGCTTGTAGACAGAACTTGGGAATGATTTAGTGAGCTTCAGAGTCTTCCTGTCTTCTTCTAGTAGATTGACCTTGGAAGTGATTTAGTGGGTTTCAGTGTCACATGCTGGAGAGAGACATGTGGTGATCTGTTCAACCAATATTTTTGACACTATGTTCACTAAAGGATGAAGCAGCAGACAGGGTTAAGGTGTGGCAGACAGGCAGACGAACGGAGCAGCAGACAGGCAGACGAACTGAGCAGCAGACAGGCAGATGAACTGAGCTGCAGACAGGCTGACAGAAGGAGTAGCACACAGGCAGAGGAACGGAGCAGCACACAGGCAGACGAAAAAAGAAGCAGACAGACTGACGAGCGGAGCAGCACACAGGCTGACGGACGAACGGAGAGGCGGACTGAGAAACAGACGGATGGACTGAGGGATATTCTGAAACAGCATTAAAAATACCCGTCATTAAAGGTGGCCATTCATTGAGACCACTAAGAGATGCCTGAGTTTCCCTGTCTCCCAATATCATGCTTACTTTTCCTCTATAATCTATCTTGTCCATAATTACTATCGCATTTGATAGTCGGCATCACAAATTTGTTAAGTTATACCATAAATTATGGAGAGATTTTAGACTTCACCTTACGAAAGCAGACAAAGTAAATGCGATAGTAATTATGGACAAGGTAGATTATAGGGGAAAAATAACATATTAGAAGACAGGGGAAATAAAACGTGTATCTTAATTAAGACCAGTCTCGGAGCATTGGCGAAGCTATCAGCCCAAATATTTCCCTTCAACGTGTTACCATACTGTGTATGTGTGTACTCAGTTGTGGTTACAGGGTCGATACTTAGCTCCTGGTCCCACCTCCTAGGTCACCTTCATCACCATCCACTGACTTTTGGTTTATTGCGCCTCGTGTCCTCTTGTAGATGTGTATTGAGTTTGCTTCATTCGGGTCATTCCACTTCTTGCCTCCTCCACTGCCTCAGTCAAGTCATTCCACTTCTTGCCTCCTCCACTGCCTCAGTCAAGTCATTCCACTTCTTGCCTCCTCCACTGCCTCAGTCAAGTCATTCCACTTCTTGCCTCCTCCACTGCCTCAGTCAAGTCATTCCACTTCTTGCCTCCTCCACTGCCTCAGTCAAGTCATTCCACTTCTTGCCTCCTCCACTGCCTCAGTCAAGTCATTCCATTTCTTGCCTCCTCCACTGCCTCAGTCAAGTCATTCCACTTCTTGCCTCCTCCACTGCCTCAGTCAAGTCATTCCACTTCTTGCCTCCTCCACTGCCTCAGTCAAGTCATTCCACTTCTTGCCTCCTCCACTGCCTCAGTCAAGTCATTCCACTTCTTGCCTCCTCCACTGCCTCAGTCAAGTCATTCCACTTCTTGCCTCCTCCACTGCCTCAGTCAAGTCATTCCACTTCTTGCCTCCTCCACTGCCTCAGTCAAGTCATTCCACTTCTTGCCTCCTCCACTGCCTCAGTCAAGTCATTCCACTTCTTGCCTCCTCCACTGCCTCAGTCAAGTCATTCCACTTCTTGCCTCCTCCACTGCCTCAGTCAAGTCATTCCACTTCTTGCCTCCTCCACTGCCTCAGTCAAGTCATTCCACTTCTTGCCTCCTCCACTGCCTCAGTCAAGTCATTCCACTTGTTGCCTCCTCCACTGCCTCAGTCAAGTCATTCCACTTCTTGCCTCCTCCACTGCCTCAGTCAAGTCATTCCACTTCTTGCCTCATCCACTGCCTCAGTCAAGTCATTCCACTTGCCTCCACTGCCTCAGTCAAGTCATTCCACTTCTTGCCTCATCCACTGCCTCAGTCAAGTCATTCCACTTCTTGCCTCATCCACTGCCTCAGTCAAGTCATTCCACTTCTTGCCTCATCCACTGCCTCAGTCAAGTCATTCCACTTCTTGCGTCCTCCACTGCCTCAGTCAAGTCATTCCACTTCTTGCCTCCTCCACTGCCTCAGTCAAGTCATTCCACTTCTTGCCTCATCCACTGCCTCAGTCAAGTCATTCCACTTCTTGCCTCCTCCACTGCCTCAGTCAAGTCATTCCACTTCTTGCCTCCTCCACTGCTTCAGTCAAGTCATTCCACTTCTTGCCTCCTCCACTGCCTCAGTCAAGTCATTCCATTGCCTCATCCACTGCCTCTTCTCTTGCCTCATCCACTGCCTCAGTCAAGTCATTCCACTTCTTGCCTCATCCACTGCCTCAGTCAAGTCATTCCACTTCTTGCCTCCTCCACTGCCTCAGTCAAGTCATTCCACTTCTTGCCTCCTCCACTGCCTCAGTCAAGTCATTCCACTTCTTGCCTCCTCCACTGCCTCAGTCAAGTCATTCCACTTCTTGCCTCCTCCACTGCCTCAGTCAAGTCATTCCACTTCTTGCCTCATCCACTGCCTCAGTCAAGTCATTCCACTTCTTGCCTCCTCCACTGCCTCAGTCAAGTCATTCCACTTCTTGCCTCCTCCACTGCCTCAGTCAAGTCATTCCACTTCTTGCCTCATCCACTGCCTCAGACAAGTCATTCCACATTGTGCTCACCACTGCCTCATCCAAGTTAGTCCACTTTTTAATCGCACTGAGGCTAAAGAAATACTTCATTACATCCCTATGGCTCTGCAGTGTCTGTAAGTAAATCACGGAACGGGTGGGGCTCGAACCCACGATGAATCCTAAACTCACAAGCCAGTGCGTTTACGTGAGTCTGTATTCACTTGTTTGTGGTTGCAGGGGTCGATTCACAGCTCCTGGCACTACCTCTTCGCTGGTCTCTACTAGGTCCACTCTCTTTCTCCTGCTCCAAGAGGTTTATCATACCTCTTCTTAAAGCTGTGTATGGATCCTGCCTCCACTCTATCATTCTTAAGATTGTTCCAATTTTTGACAGCTCAAAAGCTGAAGAAATACTTTCTAACATCCCTGTGACTCAGCTGAGTCTTGTGTGTGTGTGTGTACTCGCCTAATTGTGGTTGCAGGGGTCGATTCATAGCTCCTGGCCCCCTCCTCTTGTGTGAGTGTGTGTATACGTTTGATACAGTCACATCAACTCCAAAAAATTATTGTACAATAGACCACGACCAAGGAATCTCTCGCCACTCACAAGATAACGGCTAAATTTATAATAATTTCCAATATCTCTTAATTTTTCCCCCCCCAAATTTCTCCCCATTCCTAAACTTATTTCTAAAAATAATTTTTGTTAGTTGATAGCCATTTAAAGTTTTTTTTTTTTTTTAAAGACCAGGTTCTGCCAGGAGCCGTTTTCAGAACCGAGAACACGACGTGTTAATGAGCACAGCGAGTGGATGTGTCCGAGAGTGCCAGGTCACAGGTATCCTAGGAGACCTGCAAAGACTGGTCACAGGTATCCTAGGAGACCTGCAAAGACCGATCACAGGTATCCCAGGAGACCTGCAAAGACCGGTCACAGGTATCCTAGGAGACCTGCAAAGACCGGTCACAGGTATCCCAGGAGACCTGCAAAGACCGGTCACAGGTATCCCAGGAGACCTGCAAAGACCGGTCACAGGTATCCCAGGAGACCTGCAAAGACCGGTCACAGGTATCCCAGGAGACCTGCAAAGACTGGTCACGGGTATCCCAGGAGACCTGCAAAGACTGGTCACGGGTATCCCAGGAGACCTGCAAAGACCGGTCACAGGTATCCTAGGAGACCTGCAAAGACCGGTCACAGGTATCCCAGGAGACCTGCAAAGACTGGTCACAGGTATCCCAGGAGACCTGCAAAGACTGGTCACGGGTATCCCAGGAGACCTGCAAAGACCGGTCACAGGTATCCTAGGAGACCTGCAAAGACCGGTCACAGGTATCCCAGGAGACCTGCAAAGACTGGTCACAGGTATCCCAGGAGACCTGCAAAGACTGGTCACGGGTATCCCAGGAGACCTGCAAAGACCGGTCACAGGTATCCCAGGAGACCTGCAAAGACCGGTCACAGGTATCCCAGGAGACCTGCAAAGACCGGTCACAGGTATCCCAGGAGACCTGCAAAGACCGGTCACAGGTATCCCAGGAGACCTGCAAAGACCGGTCACAGGTATCCCAGGAGACTTGCAAAGACCGGTCACAGGTATCCCAGATGACCTGCAAAGACCGGTCACAGGTATCCCAGGAGACCTGCAAAGACCGGTCACAGGTATCCCAGGAGACCTGCAAAGACCAGTCACAGGTATCCCAGGAGACCTGCAAAGACCGGTCACAGGTATCCCAGGAGACCTACAAAGACCGGTCACAGGTATCCCAGGAGACCTGCAAAGACCGGTCACGGGTATCCCAGGAGACCTGCAAAGACCGGTCACGGGTATCCCAGGAGACCTGCAAAGACCGGTCACGGGTATCCCAGGAGACTTGCAAAGACCGGTCACAGGTATCCCGGGAGACCTGCAAAGACCGGTCACAGGTATCCCAGGAGACCTGCAAAGACCTGTCACAGGTATCCCAGGAGACCTGCAAAGACCAGTCACAGGTATCCCAGTAGACCTGCAAAGACCGGTCACAGGTATCCCAGGAGACCTGCAAAGACCGGTCACAGGTATCCCAGGAGACCTGCAAAGACCGGTCACGGGTATCCCAGGAGACCTGCAAAGACCGGTCACGGGTATCCCAGGAGACCTGCAAAGACCAGTCACGGGTATCCCAGGAGACCTGCGAAGACCGGTCACGGTTATCCCAGGAGACCTGCAAAGACCGGTCACGGGTATCCCGGGAGACCTGCGAAGACCGGTCACGGGTATCCCGGGAGACCTGCGAAGACTGGTCACGGGTATCCCGGGAGACCTGCAAAGACCGGTCACGGGTATCCCGGGAGACCTGCAAAGACCGGTCACGGGTATGCCAGGAGACCTGCAAAGACCGGTAACGGGTATGCCAGGAGACCTGCAAAGAACCGGTCACGGGTATCCCAGGAGACCTGCAAAGACCGGTCACGGGTATGCCAGGAGACCTGCAAAGACCGGTCACGGGTATCCCAGGAGACCTGCAAAGACCGGTCACGGGTATCCCAGGAGACCTGCAAAGACCGGTCACGGGTATCCCAGGAGACCTGCAAAGACCGGTCACGGGTATCCCAGGAGACCTGCAAAGACCGGTCACGGGTATCCCAGGGGACTTGTAAAGACCGGTCACAGGTATCCCAGGGGACTTGTAAAGACCTGTCACAGGTATCCCAGGGGACCTGCAAAGACCGGTCACTGGTATCCCGGGAGACCTGCAAAGACCGGTCACAGGTATCCCAGGAGACCTGCAAAGACCTGTCACAGGTATCCCAGGAGACCTGCAAAGACTGGTCACAGGTATCCCAGGAGACCTGCAAAGACCTGTCACAGGTATCCCAGGAGACCTGCAAAGACCAGTCACAGGTATCCCAGTAGACCTGCAAAGACCGGTCACAGGTATCCCAGGAGACCTGCAAAGACCGGTCACAGGTATCCCAGGAGACCTGCAAAGACCGGTCACGGGTATCCCAGGAGACCTGCAAAGACCGGTCACGGGTATCCCAGGAGACCTGCAAAGACCAGTCACGGGTATCCCAGGAGACCTGCGAAGACCGGTCACGGTTATCCCAGGAGACCTGCAAAGACCGGTCACGGGTATCCCAGGAGACCTGCGAAGACCGGTCACGGGTATCCCGGGAGACCTGCAAAGACCGGTCACGGGTATCCCGGGAGACCTGCAAAGACCGGTCACGGGTATGCCAGGAGACCTGCAAAGACCGGTAACGGGTATGCCAGGAGACCTGCAAAGAACCGGTCACGGGTATCCCAGGAGACCTGCAAAGACCGGTCACGGGTATGCCAGGAGACCTGCAAAGACCGGTCACGGGTATCCCAGGAGACCTGCAAAGACCGGTCACGGGTATCCCAGGAGACCTGCAAAGACCGGTCACGGGTATCCCAGGAGACCTGCAAAGACCGGTCACGGGTATCCCAGGAGACCTGCAAAGACCGGTCACGGGTATCCCAGGGGACTTGTAAAGACCGGTCACAGGTATCCCAGGGGACTTGTAAAGACCGGTCACAGGTATCCCAGGGGACTTGTAAAGACCTGTCACAGGTATCCCAGGGGACCTGCAAAGACCGGTCACTGGTATCCCGGGAGACCTGCAAAGACCGGTCACAGGTATCCCAGGAGACCTGCAAAGACCTGTCACAGGTATCCCAGGAGACCTGCAAAGACCAGTCACAGGTATCCCAGTAGACCTGCAAAGACCGGTCACAGGTATCCCAGGAGACCTGCAAAGACCGGTCACAGGTATCCCAGGAGACCTGCAAAGACTGGTCACGGGTATCCCAGGAGACCTGCAAAGACTGGTCACGGGTATCCCAGGAGACCTGCAAAGACTGGTCACGGGTATCCCAGGAGACCTGCAAAGACCGGTCACGGGTATCCCAGGAGACCTGCAAAGACCGGTCACGGGCATCCCAGGAGACCTGCAAAGACCGGTCACGGGCATCCCAGGAGACCTGCAAAGACCGGTCACGGGTATCCCAGGGGACCTGCAAAGACCGGTCACGGGTATCCCAGGGGACCTGCAAAGACCGGTCACAGGTATCCCAGGAGACCTGCAAAGACCGGTCACAGGTATCCCAGGGGACCTGCAAAGACCGGTCACAGGTATCCCAGGGGACTTGTAAAGACCGGTCACAGGTATCCCAGGGGACCTGCAAAGACCGGTCACAGGTATCCCAGGGGACCTGCAAAGACCGGTCACAGGTATCCCAGGGGACCTGCAAAGACCGGTCACAGGTATCCCAGGGGACCTGCAAAGACCGGTCACAGGTATCCCAGGGGACCTGTAAAGACCATTTGGGTAAAGTGGCCAGAATGTGTGTAATCCTAGGCTGTAAATATTTAAGTTGCCACCCACACTACACTTTTAAGTGTTAAGATGCAGTCTATTTTAAGTGCAACTATCGTGTATAGTGGTTCAGTGCTTCCAATGTGTATAATAATTTATATTTCTACAACTTATATAGACCATAGATGACATACTGTATAGAAAGCCCCTTGTTATGCAGTGTATTTCCGGGAAAGTAGGTCAGTTTTGTCCCCAGGATGCGACCTACTCCAGTCGACTAACAGCCAGATACCTATTTTACTGCTAGGTAAACATGGACAGCAGGTGCCCTAATTAAGGAAACGCCTCCTAATGTTTCCACCCTTACCGGGGATCGAACCAGGAGCCTCAGTGTGGGAGCTGAGTGCGCTAGCAACCCAGCTACAGGACTCGTATGTATACTTTTAGAGTTCCCACTGTATAAGTAACATAGTGTTCCCCACTGTATATATGACTTGTGCAGTGTGTGTGTAGAGTGTTCCCAGTCTCGTATAGCGTCTCAGGATTGTATACCCTTGTATACTGGTCATGTCTTCCTTGATGCTGGTCAGGGGGTCCTTGATGCTGGTCAGGAGGCTTTTGATGCAGGTAGGGGTCTTGGTCTAGTTCAGAGGTTTCTTGATGCTGTTCAATGAGTTCTTGGTGTGTTTCAGGGTTTTTGATGTTGGTCAAGAGCCCTTGGTGCTGGTCAGGGGCTCTTGATGCTGACCCTTCATATACATGCTTTTAATTTTTGGATGCAATTTTTTAATCACATTTAGAAAAAATCACAATCAAGAGGAGCTTTATGAAAAAGCTGACTTTACTGTATAGAGGAGCTTTGAGTGAGCTGACTTTACTAAATAGATAAGCTTTATAAGAGCTGACTTTACCAATAACGTAACTCTTGTGGTTCACAAGGTCCCAGTGGGTGATCCAGCTGAGGTTCAGTGTGTGTCTTCTGGCACTGCTTTCTCCAGGTTAGGTTAGGTCAGTTTAGGTTCATCAGGAAACAGGACGCGGGCCTTAGTCACATGACGACCCAGTGACAGTTTAGATAGATCTTGCCACCGAAGTGGCTAGTTTATTAAGCACCACATATCCATCTTGTGGACGGTAGCGCAAGAGCGTATAGATACACAAAAGGCCTAGGAACTAGGCTCCAAAAGAGTTAACAAGTGTACATTTGGATTTCTACATATCTACAGTTCACCTATCTGTTACAAGCAAATTTAGGAAATTTGCCTAGTATATCTGGTATCTTAATTTCATAATCGACCCAGTGACGGTATTCAGTGTGGTATAGAATGTGGGTTGGCCTGAGTGTGGGTTCACCCGTCAATTTGCAGAAACACTGTTCTTCTCCATGTAGGTTTAAAGGAGGTGAGTTGAGCTACGTTCTACGTGTTACCTGACTTTCTTATCGGAAAAAAAAACTCAGCCTTAGGTATGGATGGTTTAGTGAGGGTGTTGTGTGTGTAGTGATGGTTTATTGTCTTACTTGATGGTTACCGAGGGTTTAATGAGGGTGTAAAGTGTTTAGTGATGATTTGTGTGTAGTGATGGTTACCGAGGGTTTAATGAGGGTGTAATGTGTTTAGTGATGGTTTATTGTGTTACGTAACTATTATCTAGAGTTTAGTGAGGGTGTGGTGTGTGTGGTGATGGTTTATTCCTTAGTTGAAGGCTACTGAGGGTTTAGCAAGCCCTCAGTAGCAAAGGTTTATTGAGGGTTTAGCAAGGGCTTCGGTGAGAGTTTTTAGCAAGGGGTTTAGCGAGGGTTTAACAAGGGGTTTACTGAGGGTTTATCAAGGGGTTTAGTAAGGGTTTCAGTGAGGGTTTAACTACGGTTTCAGTGAGGGTTTTTAGCAAGGGGTTTATTGAGGGTTTAGCAAGGGGTTTATTGAGGGTTTAGCAAGGGGTTTAGTGAGGGTTTAGCTAGGGCTTCAGTGAGGGTTTTTAGCAAGGAGTTTAGTGAGGGTTTAGCAAGGGGTTTAGTGAGGGTTTATAGCAAGGGGTTTAGTGAGGGTTTATAGCAAGGGGTTTAGTGAGGGTTTAGCAAGGGGTTTAGTGAGGGTTTTAATTTTACAACAGCAGTGTAGTTGGTGGTGGTGCCTTGTCTTGTGACCCATGAATAAATCCTAGTCGGTGTGACCTTGGGAGGGTAATGTCGAGATCAAAGCTAAAGTTGACTTAATTGTGGCACAGAGTGGGCAGGTGAGAGGGATACACAGCCTGGTGCTTTCCTGAGAGGGCAGGTGAGAGGGATACACAGCCTGGTGCTTCCCTGAGATGGCTGGTGAGAGGGATACACAGCCTGGTGCTTTCCTGAGAGGGCAGGTGAGAGGGATACACAGCCTGGTGCTTCCCTGAGATGGCTGGTGAGAGGGATACACAGCCTGGTGCTTTCCTGAGAGGGCAGGTGAGAGGGATACACAGCCTGGTGCTTCCCTGAGATGGCTGGTGAGAGGGATACACAGCCTGGTGCTTCCCTGAGAGGGCAGGTGAGAGGAATACACAGCCTGGTGCTTTCCTGGGAGGGCAGGTGAGAGGGATACACAGCCTGGTGCTTCCCTGAGATGGCTGGTGAGAGGGATACACAGCCTGGTGCTTTCCTGAGAGGGCAGGTGAGAGGGATACACAGCCTGGTGCTTCCCTGAGATGGCTGGTGAGAGGGATACACAGCCTGGTGCTTCCCTGAGAGGGCAGGTGAGAGGAATACACAGCCTGGTGCTTTCCTGGGAGGGCAGGTGAGAGGGATACACATCCTGGTGGTTCCCTGAGAGGGCAGGTAAGAGGGATACACAGCCTGATGCTTCCCTGAGATGGCTGGTGAGAGGGATACACAGCCAGGTGCTTCCCTGAGAGGGCAGGTGAGAGGGATACACAGCCTGGTGCTTCCCAGAGAGGGATACACAGCATGGTGCTTTGTTGAGAGGGCTGGGAGAGGGATACACAGCATGGTGCATCCCTGGCTGAGAGAGAGAGATACAAAGCCTGATGCTTCCCTGACTGGAAGAGGAATACACAGCCTGGTGCTTCCCTGAGAGGGATACTCACCCTGGCAGGTGCTTCAGTAAATTGTGGTGAGAGGGATGAGAGGGCGAGGAGTTGTGTGACTAACAGGTATTGAGTGGGTTTAGAGAGGAAATGGATAATAATTTCATTATTATTGTTTAATATATTTTGTGATTATTATTATTATTATTATTATTATTATTATTATTATTATTATTATTATTATTATTATCTGAATTGGAACAACCTTGTGAGACATTCTGTACAAGTTGTGCTGGAAACTTCAAACTCTGGTATATCCCATCAACACAGAATATATAACGAGAGGTGTATGTCTCTGTGTGTATATCCTTTGTGTTTACTTAAGAACATAAGAAAGAAGGAACACTGCAACAGGCCTACTGACCCATGCGGAGCAGGTTCATGTCCCCCCCGGATTAGCCCAATGACCCACCCAGTCTGGTCACCTCCACTCAAGGAAGGAGCACGGCACCAGACCCAGCAGCACAAGCTAGTCAGGTCCAACTCACACCCACCCACACCCACTCATGTATTTATCTAACCTATTTTTAAAACTACACAACGTTTTAGCCTGAATAACTGTACTCGGGAGTTTGTTCCACTCATCCACAACTCTATTACCAAACCCGTGCTTTCCTATATCCTTCCTGAATCTGAATTTTTCCAACTTGAAACCATTGCTGCGGGTCCTGTCTTGGCTGGAAATTTTCAGTACACTATTTACATCCCCTTTATTTTTTCCTGTTTTCCATTTATACACCTCGATCATATCCCCCCCTAATTCTGCGCCTCTCGAGAGAGTGCAGATTCAGGGACCTCAGTCTATCCTCATAGGGAAGATTTCTGATACATGGGATCATCTTTGTCATCCTCCTCTGTACGTTTTCCAGAGCATTTATATCCATTCTGTAATACGGTGACCAGAACTGTGCAGCATAATCTAAATGAGGCCTAACCAAGGATATATATAGAGTTGAAGAACAACCTGAGGATTCCTATTATTTATACTTCTTGATATGAAGACAAGAATTCTGTTAGCTTTATTGCGAACACTAGTGCACTGTTGTCTTGGTTTTAGATTACTGCTAACTTCAATCTCTGTTTTAGAGATTTAAAGTATATTTAACTGGTGGTGAGATAGTTATTTGCAACGTTAATAATGCTGGTGTAGTCGATAGGTTAAACTCCCCATTAACTAGTGAGAGTTATGCATACCCATCCTGTGTGGTGGTAGTCATCCCATATCCATCCTGTGTGGTGGTAGTCATCCCATACCCATCCTGTGTGGTGGTAGTCATCCCATATCCATCCTGTGTGGTGGTAGTCATCCCATACCCATCCTGTGTGGTGGTAGTCATCCCATACCCATCCTGTGTGGTGGTGGTCATCCCATATCCATCCTGTGTGGTTGTAGTCATCCCATATCCATCCTGTGTGGTGGTAGTCATCCCATACCCATCCTGTGTGGTGGTAGTCATCCCATACCCATCATGTGTGGTGGTGGTCATCCCATATCCATCCTGTGTGGTGGTAGTCATCCCATACCCATCTTGTGTGGTGGTAGTCATCCCATACCCATCCTGTGTGGTGGTAGTCATCCCATACCCATCTTGTGTGGTGGTAGTCATCCCATACCCATCCTGTGTGGTGGTAGTCATCCCATACCCATCTTGTGTGGTGGTAGTCATCCCATACCCATCCTGTGTGGTGGTAGTCATCCCATACCCATCCTGTGTGGTGGTAGTCATCCCATACCCATCCTGTGTGGTGGTAGTCATCCCATATCCATCCTGTGTGGTGGTAGTCATCCCATACCCATCCTGTGTGGTGGTAGTCATCCCAAACCCATCCTGTGTGGTGGTAGTCATCCCATACCCATCCTGTGTGGTGGTAGTCATCCCAAACCCATCCTGTGTGGTGGTAGTCATCCCAGACCCATCCTGTGGGTGGTAGTCATCCCATATCCATCTTGTGTGGTGGTAGTCATCCCATACCCATCTTGTGTGGTGGTAGTCATCCCATACCCATCCTGTGTGGTGGTAGTCATCCCATACCCATCTTGTGTGGTGGTAGTCATCCCATACCCATCCTGTGTGGTGGTAGTCATCCCATACCCATCCTGTGTGGTGGTAGTCATCCCATACCCATCCTGTGTGGTGGTAGTCATCCCAAACCCATCCTGTGTGGTGGTAGTCATCCCATACCCATCCTGTGTGGTGGTAGTCATCCCATACCCATCCTGTGTGGTGGTAGTCATCCCATACCCATCCTGTGGATGGTAGTCATCCCAAACCCATCCTGTGGGTGGTAGTCATCCCATACCCATTCTGTGTGGTGGTAGTCATCCCATACCCATGGGTGTGTGGTAAGGTTGCAGAGGCACATAATAGGTCCAGGGTCCTGTAGGATACGTGAAGGATGTGTTCGGAGGTCAACACCCCGGGGCCCGGTCACAAACCAGGCCTTCTGGTGAATCAGGGCCTGATCCACCAGGTTGTTACTGCTGGCTGCACGCAGTCCATCGTACGAATCAGGATGAGTAGGAACGTTACATGGAAATGTGTGAGGGAGGGGAGAGAGAGAGAGAGAGAGAGAGAGAGAGAGAGAGAGAGAGAGGCTTATGAATCTGCCAACCCAAGTTTGGTAATTAATTATGACGTGGGCTGACTGGCTCTTGTGCCTCAATCCTGATTAGTGGTACTTTGTGTGTGTGTGTGTATGTGTGTGTGCGCGTGTGTGTGTGCGTGCGTGTGTGTGCGTGCGCGTGTGTGCGTGCGCGTGTGTCCGTGCGCGTGTGTCCGTGCGTGCGTGCTTACGAACCTGCTTTGGAAGGGCTGGGATCTTTAAGTTTTTAATGGTGGCGAGATTGTGTTGTGGATGTGGCTTGTGTTGTTGGTGCTGGTCCAGGCCACCAGTGTTGCTGGTGCTGGTCCAGGTCACCAGTGTTGCTGGTGCTGGTCCAGGTCACCAGTGTTGCTGGTGCTGGTCCAGGTCACCAGTGTTGCTGGTGCTGGTCCAGGTCACCAGTGTTGCTGGTGCTGGTCAAGGTCACCAGTATTGCTGGTGCTGGTCCAGGTCACCAGTGTTGTTGGTGCTGGTCCAGGTCACCAGTGTTGCTGGTGCTGGTCCAGGTCACCAGTGTTGCTGGTGCTGGTCCAGGTCACCAGTGTTAATGGTGCTGGTCCAGGTCACCAGTGTTGCTGGTGCTGGTCCAGGTCACCAGTGTTGCTGGTGCTGGTCCAGGTCACCAGTATTGCTGGTGCTGGTCCAGGTCACCAGTATTGCTGGTGCTGGTCCAGGTCACCAGTATTGCTGGTGCTGGTCCAGATCACCAGTGTTGCTGGTGCTGATCCAGATCACCAGTGTTGCTGGTGCTGGTCCAGGTCACCAGTGTTGCTGGTGCTGGTCCAGGTCACCAGTGTTGCTGGTGCTGGTCCAGGTCACCAGTGTTGCTGATGCTGATCCAGATCACCAGTGTTGCTGGTGCTGGTCCAGGTCACCAGTGTTGCTGGTGCTGGTCCAGGTCACAAGTATTGCTGGTCCAGGTCACCAGTGTTGCTGGTCCAGGTCACCAGTGTTGCTGGTCCAGGTCACCATGTCAGCATAGTTGCTGATCCCTGTGTTGTATAGCATATCAGTATCATCCATGTGCTTTAGATAGGAGATCCCTAGGCCTGTGACTGTTGTGTGACGTCACGGGATGCGTAGATATCCAGGCTAAGACAGGCAGAGGCTGGGCTCCATTTCCCATCATCACAGTCTGACAATATATATCGTTACCATCCAACAAGTGTGTCTACCTTCAACCCTCGATATCTCCATTTAAGAACCCCTGCGATAAATGGTGGCAGCGGTGGGATAGATTGATCCAGCGGAGTGGATGAGGTCTCCACTGTTGAAATAGCACCGACCCACTGGTCAGGTGGCACGTCATCCTGTACTTGAACAGGGTAAGGATAGTGAACTAGGTCAACGAGGTTGGTATTTGCTCTGAGACGAACACTGTGACCCGAAGTGTTAGCAAGGAGTAAATGGATCTTACTGTCTCTTACAACGTGTAAGGAAGGTTCAACAAATAAACCCTTGACCTTGCAGGAATCACTGTCAACTAGGACGTTATCACCATCTGGAACATTAGGAACAACAACAGACACGTTAGTGAGAGCACTAGCCGCAACAGAGACGTCTTTCTGCAGACGGCATGTGACATCAACAAGAGATGGCATTACTAGTTTCAAGTAATCGTTTTCTGCCACCGACATCTATGTATGTATACAATTCAAGTCCGCTAGATGCTACTATGGGACCGCTTGCAGCTCTTATCCATGTACGAAATTAGTGTCCCGAGGGAACCTTCCCTTATCGTAAGTCTATGCCAAACACCTTGTCCACTCCTGTACTTCCTCTAGTTTGTGCTACTACCAAAACTCCCAACATTAATCACTCGCGTCCATCATCCAAAGCAAGTGTTAAGAGCCATCATTCCCGTAGCACTCGTAGTATGTACAGTACCCACAGTCAAAGAATTTGCTACAATTGTGGTTACCGTGGCCATATTGCTATTAATTGTCATGATAGTCACCCTAAGAAGCGTCGTACTGATGATGAGTACCAGTCAGATCTTCCCTACTGTACTTATCATAGAATTCATGGACATGACACTTCTGAGTGCAATGCTCTCTACAACCTGCAGTACTCTAGATCTTTCCGTGGCCGTTCCAACCGCAGAGCCAGGAGAGGAAACAGACGTCGTGGTTCACAAACTAACCAGAACCAGGTTCATTCTTCCAATTCGGGGGAATCCGAGCGCCGAAGTCTACTCGTCCAGTCGTGACAGTAGTAGGTGATAACGAGTACACCATCCCAGTCCAAAATTCCTATGAAGCATTAGCCAGCCTTGAGAATGACAATCCTGCGGTTGATGCTGCTTCACACGTCTCTGACGTAGAGGAATTTGGGGATGAAGTAGAAAATGCCTTCTCCGATGACAACCCACCTTTCTGTTTGCATATAACTCCTAACGAAACGATTGGTCCTTTAGTACAAGCTTCTGTCCATAATGCGCCCGTTCATGTGTTCATGGACTCTGGTGCGCAAGTTAATATCATTAGGTCTAGCTTGTTTAAAGAGAAGCAGTTACGCCGTGTCCTCCTCGTTGAACCAACTACTGTAACCTCCCTTAGTGGAGTAGCTGGTTCCCTTCTGCGAGTCCGAGGTCAGACTTCGCTCACCTTTACTATCCAAGGAAGAGACTTTACTGCTGCTTTTCTTGTTGTCGACCAGATTACTTTCCCTGGTGACCTTCTACTGGGATTTGCTTCCATGCGAGACTTACGCATTGTGCTTGACCCGTACCGATGGCATGCCCAAATTGACGACTTGATCGTTCCATTCTGGGGTTACCAGCTTGGATCAGAAATCTGTCATACTGCTGCAGAGTATGATGTACGGATTAAGTCCTTACAAGCCAATGCATTCTCCAGTAGCGTACCCAAGTGGTCAGGCACTGGTAACTCTGTCACTCCCATCTGTTTTCCACCTACACCTTCAGACTTGCAAGATAGTGTTCCGTTGCCTCAAGTGTCCGAGGACACTCAGACTGCCTTGAGTGCACAGCCTATCCCTGCAATGACTGCTAGTTCGAGTGGTAGTTTCTCCACAGGGGATGCCTTGTCAGTGCTGGTGCTGGTCCAGGTCATCAGTGTTGCTGGTGCTGGTCCAGGTCACCAGTGTTGCTGGTGCTGGTCCAGGTCACCAGTGTTGCTGGTGCTGGTCCAGGTCATCAGTGTTGCTGGTGCTGGTCCAGGTCACCAGTGTTGCTGGTGCTGGTCCAGGTCACCAGTGTTGCTGGTGCTGGTCCAGGTCATCAGTGTTGCTGGTGCTGGTCCAGGTCACCAGTGTTGCTGGTGCTGGTCCAGGTCACCAGTGTTGCTGGTGCTGGTCCAGGTCACCAGTGTTGCTGGTGCTGGTCCAGGTCACCAGTGTTGCTGGTGCTGGTCCAGGTCACCAGTGTTGCTGGTGCTGGTCCAGGTCGCCAGTGTTGCTGGTGCTGGTCCAGGTCATCAGTGTTGCTGGTGCTGGTCCAGGTCACCAGTGTTGCTGGTGCTGGTCCAGGTCACCAGTGTTGCTGGTGCTGGTCCAGGTCACCAGTGTTGCTGGTGCTGGTCCAGGTCACCAGTGTTGCTGGTGCTGGTCCAGGTCGCCAGTGTTGCTGGTGCTGGTCCAGGTCATCAGTGTTGCTGGTGCTGGTCCAGGTCACCAGTGTTGCTGGTGCTGGTCCAGGTCACCAGTGTTGCTGGTGCTGGTCCAGGTCACCAGTGTTGCTGGTCCAGGTCACCAGTGGTGCTGGTCCAGGTCACCAGTGTTGCTGGTGCTGGTCCAGGTCACCAGTGTTGCTGGTCCAGGTCACCAGTGTTGCTGGTGCTGGTCCAGGTCACCAGTATTGCTGGTGCTGGTCCAGGTCACCAGTATTGCTGGTGCTGGTCCAGGTCACCAGTGTTGCTGGTGCTGGTCCAGGTCACCAGTGTTGATGGTGCTGGTCCAGGTCACCAGTGTTGCTGGTGCTGGTCCAGGTCACCAGTATTGCTGGTGCTGGTCCAGGTCACCAGTGTTGCTGGTGCTGGTCCAGGTCACCAGTGTTGCTGGTGCTGGTCCAGGTCACCAGTGTTGCTGGTGCTGGTCCAGGTCACCAGTGTTGCTGGTGCTGGTCCAGGTCACCAGTGTTGCTGGTGCTGGTCCAGGTCACCAGTGTTGCTGGTGCTGGTCCAGGTCACCAGTGTTGCTGGTGCTGGTCCAGGTCACCAGTGTTGCTGGTGCTGGTCCAGGTCACCAGTGTTGCTGGTGCTGGTCCAGGTCACCAGTGTTGCTGGTGCTGGTCCAGGTCACCAGTGTTGCTGGTGCTGGTCCAGATCACCAGTGTTGCTGGTGCTGGTCCAGATCACCAGTGTTGCTGGTGCTGGTCCAGATCACCAGTGTTGCTGGTGCTGGTCCAGATCACCAGTGTTGCTGGTGCTGGTCCAGATCACCAGTGTTGCTGGTGCTGGTCCAGATCACCAGTGTTGCTGGTGCTGGTCCAGATCACCAGTGTTGCTGGTGCTGGTCCAGATCAGCGGTGGTGCTGGTCCAGATCACCAGTGTTGCTGGTCCAGATCACCAGTGTTGCTGGTCCAGATCACCAGTGTTGCTGGTCCAGATCACCAGTGTTGCTGGTCCAGATCACCAGTGTTGCTGGTCCAGATCACCAGTGTTGCTGGTGCTGGTCCAGATCACCAGTGTTGCTGGTGCTGGTCCAGATCACCAGTGTTGCTGGTGCTGGTCCAGATCACCAGTGTTGCTGGTGCTGGTCCAGGTCACCAGTGTTGCTGGTGCTGGTCCAGGTCACCAGTGTTGCTGGTCCAGGTCACCAGTGTTGCTGGTCCAGGTCACCAGTGTTGCTGGTGCTGGTCCAGGTCACCAGTGTTGCTGGTGCTGGTCCAGGTCACCAGTGTTGGTGCTGGTCCAGGTCACTAGTGTTGCTGGTGCTGGTCCAGGTCACTAGTGTTGCTGGTGCTGGTCCAGGTCACCAGTGTTGCTGCTGTTCTGTGTTTACTTCCTGGATCACCTTTCCACTAACAGTATTTTTCTTGGTTCTATTTTTTTTTAATTATTCCAGAAGAATTGTTTTTCTCCATGGGAGTTCTCCTTTCCCCGTCTCCCAGCTTAGTAACTCCCCCGTCTCCCAGCTTAATAACTTTCCCCGTCTCCCAGCTTAGTAACTCCCCCGTCTCCCAGCTTAATAACTTTCCCCGTCTCCCAGCTTAGTAACTCCCCCGTCTCCCAGCTTAATAACTTTCCCCGTCTCCCAGCTTAGTAACTCCCCCGTCTCCCAGCTTAATAACTTTCCCCGTCTCCCAGCTTAGTAACTCCCCCGTCTCCCAGCTTAATAACTTTCCCCGTCTCCCAGCTTAGTAACTCCCCCGTCTCCCAGCTTAATAACTTTCCCCGTCTCCCAGCTTAGTAACTCCCCCGTCTCCCAGCTTAATAACTTTCCCCGTCTCCCAGCTTAGTAACTCCCCCGTCTCCCAGCTTAATAACTTTCCCCGTCTCCCAGCTTAGTAACTCCCCCGTCTCCCAGCTTAATAACTTTCCCCGTCTCCCAGCTTAGTAACCCCCGTCTCCCAGCTTAATAACTTTCCGTCTCCCAGCTTAATAACTTAAGATTTTCTGGCACTGCATCTCAGTAAGTATTTATCCGACTATTCTTAGAATATTCCCGTCTAGCCGCATCTATCCTATTAGTGACACGGAGGTTAGACACGGAATGAGGATTGCAGAGGAGCAACGAGGATTGACGAAGGATTGGGAATGTCTAGGGATTCTAGACTATTAAAGCTTATAAGAGAACAATACTTAGATAAGGGCAAAGAGCTGTTTGTTCCATTTATGGATTTAGGAAAGACATGTGTATATTCTTCTCCATTGGGAAGTGGATAATAATTCTTCCTCCGTAAGTCATGCATGTCGTAACAGACGACTAACATGCCGGGAGCAAGGGGCTAGTAACCCCTTCCGTATACATTACTAAAGTTACAAAGAAAAACTTAAATTTTTCTTTTTAGGTCACTCTTTCTCGGTGTGATATGGCCAGTTTGTTGGAAAAAATATATACATATTCTTCCGTTTTTTAGTCTCATTTTGTGGCATAGTGCTAGATAAGTTCACAGGTAAGACCTACAAGGTCTTACCTGTGTGTGAGGATAGATGAAGAAAATGATTTATAGGAGGATAAACCAGGGTTCAATTGTAAGGATAGATGAAGAAAAAGATTTGGAGGGGTTAAACTGGGGTTCATCTCTAATTGTGGGGTTCCACCAGTTACTTTCTCATGCTGATGCTTCACTAGTTATGATGACTGTTTTAACTGCTTAAACATTCTGTTAGAAAAGTTAACGTCTTTCCAGTTTCCCCGGCTTTGCTTCTCCTATTTGTTGAGTGTCTTACTATGTGGCACCCTTGTTAAGGTTTCCTTAAAAGTTTGGAATGTTCGACTACGTTGAACTACGTGCGGCCAGCAGTAATAACCTAGTTGATCAGGCCCTGATCAACCGGGAGGCCTGGTCATGGATCGGGCCGCGGGGGGGGGAGGGTTGATCCGCGGAATACCCTCCAGGTAGGTAGGTATGTGCATTACACCCATCCCTCTTTCCTTGAGACTGTTCATCTTCCATTTCTAAGTCTATTCTGGCTGTCCGGTTAGATTCCCGGTAAGGGTAGAAACAGTGGGTATGTTTCCTTACACGTGTTGTCCATATTCACCTATCAGCAAAATGGGTACCTGGGTGTTAGTCGACTGATGTGGGTCGCATCCTGGGACAAAATTGATCTAATTTGCCTGAAATGCTCAGCATAACAAGCGGCTTTCTGTATAATAGTATGTCATTGATGTCAGCTAGGACTGTATACCTTGTACATGTACCTGTAGAAATAGATATATTATTATCGACGATAAATGTAGTGCTGTTCATACTCTTTCTAAGTCTGTATTTTTTTTCTTCCAGTTTACATATTACGCTGCTTAAGGACCTCTCTCTGCTCAGGGATTTCTTGCCTGTTACCGTTTTTTTTTTTTTTAAGTTGTTGTCATGCTTGCTATCTGGCGGTCGTCTGACACTTCACAAATCGATAATGATTCGTTAAAGATTTTTGCTATTATTATAAGATTATTATAATCGTAATTAAGCGCTAAACCCGTAAGGGTTACACAGTTAAGATCTTTGTTAATGTGCTTTCTGACACTGGATCCAGTACTGATGCATCAGCTATGTTCACGAGTCCTCTCTCACTACCTTTTTAACACGTGATAAATAGTTTACAAAGCCCACAAGTTGAAAAATGAGACACTTGTGCCACATTTGGGAACCTTTATTGAGGAAACTTTTCGCCAGGCAGTGGCTTCTTCAGTCCATTACAGAGAAGAACGGTCGAAAAAGAGGATTAGTTTGAGGTAATCAGTCCCTCAGGCTGAGGGACTGATTACCTCAAACTACTACTATTTTTCCAGCGTTCTTCTGTGTATTGACGGTTGAACAATATACTCTCCCCCTAGTGTGCCGCCTTTATTTCCCTACGGGTGGTTATCATTTGTCTTTTACTTTTAACACTTGTGGTTGAAATTTTCCATCAGTTTCTGGGAGTTGTTATTTTTGTTAAGGTCCACTACACTCTACGCCGTATTGAGCCCAACTTCCACTGTAGCTACTCTGGTCATCGTCTCATTCTACCATACTCACCTCGTACAGTTGCTCACTGGTTGCTGGTTGAGTCGACGAGTCCTCCTTACAGACCAGTGATTGGGTCTCAGCTGTGGCCTTCACCAAACTTTCCAGTAAATAGCAGTTTGTGGTTCTTAGTGGTCAGTGTGACTGGCTGATAACACCAGGTAACATCTTTTAGTGTGTGTGTGTGTGTGTGTGTGTGTGTGTGTGTGTGTGTGTGTGTGTGTGTGTGCGTATAACTGGTCAGTTAGAAAGAACTCGTTTAAAATTAAGTCCTTCTAAAATTTTCTCTTTTTCATTTATGTTAATGTAAAAATTAATAATTTTGTACCAAAAGAACCTTAGAAAACTTACTTAAACTTGTTATAACAAGCACAATTTAATTTAGCCTAATCCAGAAAAATATATTTTAGATAAGTTTACAATAATTTAATAAACAAACACAATGAAATATTTTTTTTTCGTTAGGTTCAGAATGATTTTTGCGAAATTATTGCATACACAAATTTTCGTTTGCCTTATTTGGCAGGAAGTGCGTTGCCATTAAGGCAAAATAGCAAGTTTTACTTATTCGGGACTATATATATATATATATATATATATATATATATATATATATATATATATATATATATAAAC
The DNA here is from genome assembly GCF_038502225.1 of Cherax quadricarinatus. Classification (NCBI taxonomy): domain Eukaryota; kingdom Metazoa; phylum Arthropoda; class Malacostraca; order Decapoda; family Parastacidae; genus Cherax; species Cherax quadricarinatus. Next base: position 1,918,792 of record NC_091375.1, read on the forward strand.
CATACCACGGACGGGGATAGAACCCGCGATCAGAGAGTCTCCAGACCGTCGCTAAGACTCTGATCGCGGGTTCTATCCCCGTCCGTGGTATGGTTTGTTTGCAATCGTGTCATTACGATTTCGTGAGTCAAGTTATATATATATATATATATATATATATATATATATATATATATATATATATATATATATATATATATATATATATATATAGATATCTTTCGTTGTTCACTGCATGTGTCAGAATTTGATGAAATAACTTTCAAAACAAGCCTGGTGCCCCGGGGGTATGGGGAAACATCGCTTAGCTTTGGCTAGGCGCCCATACGTATTTCCTGGGGTCTGGCTTTGTGGTAAAGTACTAAGGACTCTGATACAGAGTTTGCAGGTTCGAGTCCTGCTGTGGACGTAGAGACAATGTTAGTAAATAATTTCGCCTGTTTGCGAATTGTTAAGTGATTTTATATATATATATATATATATATATATATATAATGTGTGCATGTATGTGTGTGTGTGTGTGGAAGGTAGGCGGTAGTGTGACGGGGGCAGAGAGGCAGTGTGACGGGGGCAGAGAGGCAGTGTGACTGGGGCAGAGAGGTAGTGTGACGGGGCAGAGAGGTTGTGTGATGGGGCAGAGAGGCAGTGAGGCAGTGGAAGCTGCAGGGAGATAAATATAGTGATAACATGGTGGAAGTTAATGAAGGGAGGGAGAAGATGGTTGAGTAGATGGTGGAAGGGAGAGAGAGGCGAGTGTAAGGGAGGACGGAGGTAGAGGAGAGAGGGTAAACGAGGGAGAAGTGAGGAGAGATTAAAGAATGAAGAAGAGAGAAAAGGAACAGGAAAAGAGGAGATTGGAGAGAGTAAAGGAAGGAGAGGAGAAGAGAGTTTAAGAAGTAGTGTAAAGGAGAGAAGAGAGAAAGGAGAGATGAGTACAAGCTATTTACAGGTTAAGGATTCCTAACTTTATTGGTAACAGCTCTTAGCTTGCCAATAAAGTTAGGAATCCTTAACCTGTAAATAGCTTGTCAATAAAGCTAGGGATCCTTAACCTTGTCAAACCCTGTGTAAAAAAAAAAAAAAAAAAAAAATGGCTAAATGAGTGGGAGAGAGAGAGAGAAGAAGAAAAGTAGGGAGAGATTAAGTATAGTGATAGAGCGTTCACCCCAGTAAAGCGGTCACAAGGTATTACCATAGCGACCATATGTACAATATCTAATTGGCCTGCATGGTGTTGTGTTGTGTCTGTTGTGTGTGTGTGTGTGTGTGCGCGCGCGCGCGCCCATCCTGATCCATCCTTTCTCATCTTACTTGTCTGTTTCCCTTAGGTACACTTTGGTTAATGTGGAACAATATCTAGTGTTTTACAGTCTCTAGTGCGGTACAGTATCGTATAACTTCTTAAAGATCAGAAATTTGCAGGTTACAAATATAAATATATATTTATTTTCTGCAGTATACAGGTAATGTAATTACATTTATTAAATGTACACTAAGAGAGGGCTCTCCCTCTGTAAACCGGAGGTGATGTCTCAGCCTTATAAGACTTCTACCGTTCTATTAATTTACAGGTCCTTGATAATGTGAGAAATTACGAAAGCTCTTGGATCTTCACTACTTTTTTCGCAGTGGTTGTTTTGAATATATATTGTATATGCGAAACGTATTGTCTTGTATACATATTGTCTTGTATGAATACTCTGTTTTTAGGTGCGTCACCGTTGTCTTTTTTCCTATCTTCAAATTCAAATTCAAAGTTTATTTTCTATAAGGATTACAATGCTGAGTTTACAGAATTTGGTTATTGTGTGGTTTACATGTAGTAAAGTACTAATTACAGAGGGTACCACTAGAACACCTAGCATGGCTAGGCATTTCAGGCAGATGCTTGTCAGGGATACTAGTCAGAAGCACCTGTCTATCCCAGTTCTTGATATTGGGAAAGTTCTTCAGCTGGAGAGGATGTGACCGAAGGTTCATCCTGTGGCCAGGGAAATTGTTTCCCCACTGACTCTTATTCCCTTCCTCCCACACCTCTACCTCTTAATCTTTCTTCCACCATTTTTTTCCTCTTCCTAGTACTTCCATGTCTTCCTGTTGCTGCATTTTTATTTCCTCAATTGCATACAAGTGTTTCTAGGTCTTGCCGTTCTTTCCCCCGTCCTTTTTCATGCCTCCTCTTTCTCCTATCCTAGTTTCCACTCCCTATACAACTTCACCACTTCTTTACCACTATGTCCTCTCAGTCTCTTCTTTCTCCTCCCGTGTTATTATCGCTACTCCAGCGTCTCCACCAGTTTCTCAAGATAAATTTACATAATGTTTTTCCGATTTCTGTTTTTTTTTATCTGTCACCTGAACGATCTTCAATATTTACCTTCGTCGACAAAATGCTCTCTGAATTATCCCATTTTATCCTATGTGATTTGCATGGCTTCATACAAAACAATTGACGTGATTGGTGTGGACATTGTACGAGATGCCCGATGCGATTTGTAGGATTTGATGCAAAATACACTTAAATCGTGGCGTAAGATGTGTATTTAACTATATCTGCCACTTTTCCCACCTCCACATTAGCTTGTGTGTCTTCCTGAGATTGAGTCGTATCCTTCTCTGTCATTCATCTTATTCTCGAGTCAGCGAATTTACTCCCTAAATCAAGGTCATTAACGTGAATTGCAACCTACAGAGAACCTAAAACTGATCCTTGTGGAACGCCACAAGTAACCACACCCGGGTGATTACAAGCAGGTAACTGGAGCCAAGTAATTACCAATGTGCACGTTATCGGCTGGCTAATTTTTTTTTCAACGTGGAACTCTTGTTCTGTTGATAAAGTCAATATTAGTAATCTGCTGAGGAAGATTGGATGCCTGGGGAAACAATGGGCAAGACAGAGGATGATACGCAGCCAGGAACCCGGACACTGTCATCATCAGTGTTGAAACACCAGTAAATGTGTTGAAACAAGTAATTTGTTTGGAAACACCAGTAATCTGTTTGGAAACACCAGTAATCTGTTTGGAAACACCAGTAATCTGCCTCCTGTGCCTTGTAGATGTACTCTCGTCTGTACTTTCATGGTTGTACTCAACTGTACTCCCAGGTGAACCAGTACCTGGTATAAAGAATAATTTTATAGTTTATAGTTCTCATGAGCTTTATTTATAGCATCGAAAGTGTCAATTACAACAGTGTCTGCTGTTCTATGAGCCAGATCAACCAAGCTGTGATGGAATATGTGGGCCACCATCTGCAACAGCCTGATTGACCAGGCAAGCACCAGATGAGCTTGGCCCAATACCGGGCTCTGGAAGTAGGAAGACTCTCGAAACTCATCAAAGGTACATCATAGATATCAGTAGGTACTTCGTTAAACCTAAGTTATAAATTAACAGTAATCCAACCTACGATAACCTAACCTAAGCTAGTCAAATATAAGTTAACCTACCCTGATCTAACGTAGAGTAACCTAGCATAACCTACTCTAACGAAACCTTACTTAACGTCCCCTAATCTGTCGTAACCTAACCTACCCTAATCTAGCCTAACGTAACCTAACCTGACTTACCCTAATCTAACCTAACCTAACCTAACTTAACCTAACCTTCCCTAATCTAATCTAACCTAATCTGACGTGACCTAACCTAACGTTCCCTAATCTAACGTAAGCTAACCTAATTTAACCTAAGTTAACCTAATTTAACCTAAACTAACCTAACCAAACGTGTCCATGACTTGTGCATGTCACTGTATTTATTAGAATTATTTTGAAGTTGATTTATGTGACCTTTTATCCGGACAAACACTGGTGTTATCCGGAGATTATAAGGACACTTTAAAGTGGGATATAATATAATGAACTCTGTGTAATAGGCATAATTCAAGGGAGCACCTTGATGGTGCTGGAGGGAGCTCGTGATCCCAGGAGTTGAAGCAGCTCTCTTGGACGCCACGCCGGGAGTGTTGTGCTCTTAAAGTTGTGCGTGTGTGACCTCGTGAGGGTTTAGAGCTTCCCCCGGGAGTGTAATGTGAGGGGTGACAACTGTGATTGTCACTTTGAACTGAAGGTTAGTGAGGTGGTGGGGGTCACCACCCCCTCCCTTTCCTTACTTCTATCCTCCCCCTCCTTAACTCTATTCTCCTCCTCCTCCCCCTCCTTAATTCTATCCTCCTCCTCCCCTCCTTAATTCTATCCTCCTCCTCCCCTCCTTAATTCTATCCTCCTCCTCCCCCTCCCCCTCCTTAACATTTTCCTCCTCCTCCCCCTCCTTAATTCTATCCTCCACCTCCCCTCCTTAATTCTATCCTCCTCCTCCTCCCCCTCCTTAATTCTATCCTCCTCCTCCTCCCCCTCCTTAACATTTTCCTCCTCCTCCCCCTCCTTAATTCTATCCTCCACCTCCCCGCCTTAATTCTATCCTCCTCCTCCTCCCCCTCCTTAATTCTATCCTCCTCCTCCCCCTCCTTAATTCTATCCTCCTCCTCCCCCTCCTTAATTCTATCCTCCTCCTCCTCCCCCTCCTTAATTCTATCCTCCTCCTCCCCCTCCTTAAATCCTCCTCCTCCACCTCCTTAATTCTATCCTCCACCTCCCCCTCCTTAATTCTATCGTCCTCCTCCCCCTCCTTAACTCTATCCTCCTCTCCCCCTCCTTAACTATCTATCCCCCTCCTCTATCGTCCTCCTCCTTTAACTCTATCCTCCTCCTCCTCCTCCTTCTCTATCCTCCTCCTCCCCTCCTTAAGTCTATCCTCCTCCTCCCCCTCCTTAACTCTATCCTCCTCCTCCCCTCCTTAACTCTATCCTCCTCCTCCCAATCTCCCTCCTCCTCCTTAACCTATCCTCCTCCTCCTCCTAATCTATCCTCCTCCTCCTCCTAACCTATCTCTCCTCTCCTCCTCCTAACTCTATCCTCCTCTCCTCCTCCTTAACTCTATCCTCCTCCTCCTACCTAACTCTATCCTCCTCCTCCTCCTCCTCAACTCTATCCTCCTCCTCCTCCTCCTTAACTCTATCCTCTCCTCCTCCTCCTACTCTATCCTCCTCCTCCTCCTCTTATCTCTCTCCTCCTTACTCTATCCTCCTCCTCCTCCTCTTAATCTATCCTCCTCCTCTCTTAACTCTTCCTCCTCCTCCTGCTTAACTCTATCCTCCTCCTCCTCCCCTCCTTAACTCTATCCTCCTCCTCCTCCTCCTTAACTCTATCCTCCTCCTCCCCTCCTTAACTCTATCCTCCTCCTCCCCTCCTTAACTCTATCCTCCTCCTCCTCCTCCTTAACTCTATCCTCCTCCTCCTCCTCCTTAACTCTATCCTCCTCCTCCTCCTCCTTAACTCTATCCTCCTCCTCCCCTCCTTAACTCTATCCTCCTCCTCCCCTCCTTAACTCTATCCTCCTCCTCCTCCCCTCCTTAAGTCTATCCTCCTCCTCCTCCTCCTTAACTCTATCCTCCTCCTCCTCCTCCTTAACTCTATCCTCCTCCTCCCCTCCTTAACTCTATCCTCCTCCTCCCCTCCTTAACTCTATCCTCCTCCTCCTCCTCCTTAACTCTATCCTCCTCCTCCTCCTCCTTAACTCTATCCTCCTCCTCCCCTCCTTAACTCTATCCTCCTCCTCCTCCTCCTTAACTCTATCCTCCTCCTCCCCCTCCTTAACTCTATCCTCCTCCTCCTCCTCCTTAACTCTATCCTCCTCCTCCCCTCCTTAACTCTATCCTCCTCCTCCCCTCCTTAACTCTATCCTCCTCCTCCTCCTCCTTAACTCTATCCTCCTCCTCCTCCTCCTTAACTCTATCCTCCTCTCCCTCCTACTCTATCCTCCTCCCCCTCCTTAACTCTATCCTCCTCCTCCTCCCCTCCTTAAGTCTATCCTCCTCCTCCCCTCCTTAAGTCTATCCTCCTCCTCCTCCTCCCCTCCTTAAGTCTATCCTCCTCCTCCCCTCCTTAATTCTATCCTCCTCCTCCCCTCCTTAATTCTATCCTCCTCTCCTCCTTAATTCTATCATCCTCCTCCTCTCCTCCTTAACTCTATCCTTCTCCTCTTCTTCCTCTTTCCCTTCTTCCTCATCCTCTTCCTCCTCCTACTTGCCGTGTCATTGACATATAATTATATAAACTAGATAGTTGGCTTGAGCTTGTAATTACCTCCTAACAACCAGCCTACACTCCCCTGGCTCTCACTCGTACGAGTTTACCACTCAACAAGATAATAATAATTATATAAAAATTAGAGCCCGAGATAAAGATCCCCAACCCAGTTATATTCCTTGAACCCTAAAAAGACACAGGAGCTGTAACTCAACACCCTAAAAAGGAGACTAGGAGCTATAACTCAACCTAAAGAGACCCAGGAGCTATAACTCAACACCCTAGAGAGACCGAGGAGCTGTAATTCAACACCCTAAAGAGACCCAGGAGCTGTAACTCATCCTAATGATGCCGTTCCTGTGCCAGAGAATTGAAAGTCCTGCACCTGGTCCTAAACCTGGTCCTTGTGTTGGTCAATGTGTGCCACTGTCAGAACTCAGTCAAGTCAGACTCAGGTGACTACTCCTGCTATAGGGCTCTTGATCCCGGGAATCAAGGCTACCTTATTGTTGCCGAAACGTTCCCTTTTAGTCTTGATAGGTTAGTTTTTTAGCCTTGATGTTGTTAGTAGCCTTGATGTTAGTCTCTTAGCTTTGATAGTTGTTGGTCTCTTAGCCTTGATGTTGTTAGTCTCTTAGCTTTGATAGTTGTTAGTCTCAGCCTTGATGTTATTAGTCTCTTAGCCTTGATGTTGTTAGTCTCTTAGCCTTGATAGTTGGTAGTCTCCTATCCTTGATATGGACTGTGGAAATCTCAGAGTTTGAGCATATTAAAACATTCCCTTTGAAAAGTCTTCCTAGCATGTCTACAGCACACACCATTTGTTCACTGTTGGTCATGTAAAGTGATTTTCTGGTATTAGACCCGAGCACAAGGTTTGAGAGCAGGCCACACACTCCAGGCTGTGGCATGCTGCTGGTTAGGTGGGCAATTGGAGTTGAGGCCTATCAACTACACGAGGGGTTATTAAGATTGGTCATAGACCGGGCCGCTGGGGCATTGATCCCCGAAACCCTTTCCAGGTATGTCACCTTTTCACCGTCAAGCACACTTTAACACCTAAAGTAGCGATTAAAGCCAACTATCAGCATAAACACACTGAAAGTATATATCCTGAATAAGGTTTTTGAGTATTCCAGGTACCGTACATAGTTGTGTTGTTATTGAAAGAATAAAAAGTACTGAGTATATATCAGTGTATATCTCCTATATACATTTGCTGCTGACTGTCAAGTATAATTCAGTAAGAGTCACGAGCACATGACTGTCATTTTCTACCTCACTTGTGGCTCTTGTAATTACCAGAGTGACTGCAGGGATCTCGGCGATGTTTTAGGAGTTCTTTGATGTTGATTTAATGTCTAGTTTTTTAACTGATGTTCATTTTAATTTACCGTGAAGGTATTAAGTTATAATTGTGTGTTGATTGGGAATTTGTGTTGTATTAGATGTGAATGTTAGTGTTGTGTTGATGTATTAGTGTTGTGTTGATGTATTAGTCTTGTGTAGTGTTAGGAGGGGTGTTGATGTATTAGACTTGTGTAGCGTTAGTGTTGTGTTGATGTATTAGGCTACCCTCCGCCACGCCTACCCTCCCCTTCCCCTGTCCTCCTCTTCCCCTACCCTCCACCGCCCACTACCCTCCACTTACTCCTACGCTCCTCTTCCCCTACCCTCCTCTTCCCCTACCCTCCTCTTCCCCTACCATCCTCTTCCCCTCCAACCCTCCACCACCCCTACCCCTCTTCCTCCTACCCCTCTTCCCCCTATCCCTCTTCCCCCTACCTCCTCTTCCCCTACCTCCTCTTCCTCCTACCCTCCCACCTCCTACCCTCCTCTTCCCCCTACCGTCCTCTTCCTCTACCCTCCACAACCCCCCCTACCCTCCTCTTCCTCTACCCTCCTCTTCCTCTACCCTCCACAACCACCTACCCTCCTCTTCCCCCTACCGTCCTCTTCCTCTACCCTCCACAACCCCCTACCCTCCTCTTCCCCCTACCCTCCTCTTCCTCTACCCTCCTCTTCCTCTACTCTCCACAACCCCCTACCCTCCTAATCCCCCTACCCTCCTCTTCCTCTACCCTCCTCTTCCTCTACCCTCCTCTTCCTCTACCCTCCACAACCCCCTACCCCCTCTTCCCCCTACCCTCCTCTTCCTCTACCCTCCGCTTTCCCCTACCCTCCTCCCCTACTCTTGATTCATCATAGTTTTTGCCTGCCTCTTGACCTTTGTGTGCGTCATTCACTTAGTTACCTTTGGAGAGTCACACAGGAGCTGCCTTTGTTGATCTGTAAAGAGTTGCTTCGACGCCTTTGTGTGATTTATACACTCCAGCGAGCCTTTGTTTACACTCCCACACTCATTTGTGTATTGTTTACGTGTACACACTGATCTGTGCACTGTGTTAACATGTACACACTCACTTGTGTACTGTGTTTACATGTACACATTCACCTGTGGATTGTTTACATGTACACACTCGCCTGAGTATTGTGTTTACATGTACTTGTGTATGCACTCTCATGGACAGTGTTTACATGCACTCACACTTGTGTACACACTCGTGGATATTGTGTTTTTGTACATATTCGTGTACACACAGGCCTGGATGTTGTGCTTATGCGTACACGCTAGTGTACACACGTACACATAACTATACGCTCATGTAAAACCTCGGCCCCACACACACACACACACACACACACACACACACACACACACACACACACACACACACACACACACACACACACACACACACACACACACACACTATAATATACAGTATACACATGTATGTCGTACACTGAAGAAGGGGTGACAACCTACCCTCACGGTCACTACGTCCGTCTCCTCACGGTCACTACGTCCGTCCCCTCACGGTCACTACCACCGTCCCCTCACGGTCACTACCACCGTCCCCTCACTGTTACTACCACCGTCCCCTCGCTGTCACTGCCTCCGTCCCCTCGCTGTCACTGCCTCCGTCCCCTCACTGTCACTGCCTCCGTCCCCTCACTGTCACTACCACCGTCCCCTCACGGTCACTACCACCGTCCCCTCACGGTCACTACCACCGTCCCCTCACTGTCACTACCACCGTCCCCTCGCTGTCACTACCACCGTCTCTTCACTGTTATTACCACCGTCCCCTCGCTGTCACTGCCTCCGTCCCCTCACTGTCACCACCGTCCCCTCACTGTTACTACCATCGTTCCCTCTCTGTCACTGCCTCCGTCCCCTCACTGTCACTACCACCGTCCCCTCACTGTCACTACCACCGTCCCCTCACTGTCACTACCACCGTCCCCTCACTGTCACTCCCACCGTCCCCTCACTGCCACTACCACCGTCCCCTCATGGTCACAACCACCGTCCCCTCACTGTCACTGCCTCCGTCCCCTCACTGTCACTGCCTCCGTCCCATCACTGTCACTACCACCGTCCCCTCACTGTCACTACCACCGTCCCCTCACTGTCACTACCTCCGTCCCCTCACTGTCACCACCGTCCCCTCACTGTTACTACCACCGTTCCCTCACTGTCACTACCTCCGTCCCCTCACTGTCACTACCTCCGTTCCCTCACTGTCACCACCGTCCCCTCACTGTCACTGCCTCCGTCCCCTCACTGGCACTCTGGCTCCGTCAATTCATTTTTCTCAGTTTAACACAGAAGAGAGAGGCAGTGAGAGCAGGAATCTGGGTCAGAGGCAGCCAGTCTGCCTCTCATCTCTCTCTACCAGACTATTGTCGTCGCTATTTCTCCATTTCCCATCTCTTTCTTCCTGTCTCACTGCTGTCAAAGGTGTGTGCGCGCGCGCTCGCCTATTTGTAGTTGCAGGGGTCGAGTCACAGCTCTTGCCCCCCCCCTCTTCGCTGGTTGCTACTAGGCCCACTCCCTGCTCCAGGAGTATTATCGTATCGCTTCTTAAAGCTGTGTATGGATCTTGCCTCCACTACATCATTCTCCAGATTGTTCTTCTTCCCGACAACTCTGAAAAAATACTGCCTAATATTCTTATGAGTCGTCTGAGTGTGTATATATGTGTGTACTCATCTATTTGTAGTTACAGGGGTTTGTTCTTGACCTCTTGAATTCCCAGTGGCCAGATTTGCTCCAAGCCTCGTGAGTGTTGTCATAACCATTCTTAAAAGTATGTATGAAACATACCTCCATCTCTCTCTAGGTCATTCCACTTTCTGACCATTCAGTCACATATACCAGAAAAGAGTACCGGTCACAATACTGATACTTGCGGAACCCCACGTGTCACACTTTCCCAATCTTACAGTTTTAAGATAATCACTTTGTCTCCTTCCCTTAAGGTAGTATTTCTTCCTCTGTAGAGCATTCCATGTTTATATTCCAGTCTCTTATGGGGCACAGTCTCGAATGCCTCTCTGAAGTCCTGGAATGTGCAGATCATCCATTCTCTCTCTCTCTCTCTCTCTCTCTCTCTCTCTCTCTCTCTCTCTCTCTCTCTCTCTCTCTCTCTCTCGCTCTCTCTCTCTCTCTCTCTCTCTCTCTCCCCCTCTCTCTCCCCCTCTCTCTCCCCCTCTCTCTCCCCCTCTCTCTCCCCCTCCCCCTCCCCCCCCTCCCTCCCTCCCTCCCTCCCTCCCTCCTCACTTCTGCTACTCTGTTATAAAACTGTAACGAGTTTGTGACTAATCCCGAATTCGTCACTAATCCCGTTATGGTTATTGTTTATATAACTAATTCTGTGTGCGTGCTTATGACGACATTTCGGTCCAACTTGGATCATTTATAAGTCATAATAACACTGGCTCTCCTACAGTGATCCTATTCTTGTCCTTAGATTTATTCCACTTCTACTACTACTATTACTCTGTTACTACTACTATCACTCCATTACTGCTACTATTACCACTTCATCACCATTACTACTACTGTTGCCTCGCTTCACTCCCCTTTCTGTCTTGTGCCATTACCACTGCTCCCACTACCACAACTAGTTCTACTACTACTGCTACTACCACTACTTCTACCAGCATTACCTGTACCGCTACTTCTCCACGTCCTTCTGTTTTGTCCTATTAATTTCCCCTTCTCCTATATATATTGGCTCTCACCTCCTATGTTAGTGTGACTTATAAATTGTCTAAGTTGGACCGAAACGTCGTCATAAGCTTCTCTCTCTCCTATGTGCGGATTATTTGTGTAACTTCAGATGTCCATATACCGTATTTTCTGGCATATAGGGCGCACTTTTCCTCCCAGAAAGTCTTGGGAAATCATCCTGCGCCTTATATACTCAAGGGTAGGCTTTGGGTTACACTTTAGCAGTTGTTTACTAACGTTAAGTTACAACTGCATGGAAACATCGTCTTATATGCTCGTGCGCCTTATATGCTGGAAAATGCTGTATATGCTGGTCTGTACCTGAGTGATACCTGTCTGTCTCCTTTCTTAAATATTGGGACTACTTTTGCTGGAATCCAGATCTCTGGTGAGTATCTCACGTCCATTGACTTGCAGATAGCAGAGTCTCTCTAATGCTTTACATGGATTGTTATCTTGTGGTTCAGATTGTTGTCTTGTGGTTCTGATAGATTTGTTATCTTGTGGCTCAGATAGATTGTTATCTTGTGACTCAGATTGTTATCTTGTGGCTCAGGTAGATTGTTATTTTGTGGTTCAGATAATTGTTATCTAGTAGTCCAGATAGATTATCTTGTGGTTCAGATAGCTTGTTATCTTGTTCAGATAAATTATCTTGTGATTCAAATAGATTGTTATCTTCAAATAGATTGCTATCTTTTGGTTCAAATAGATCGTTATCTAATGGTTGAGATTGAGTGTTATCTTGTGGTTCAGATTCTCTCTCTCTCTCTCTCTCTCTCTCTCTCTCTCTCTCTCTCTCTCTCTCTCTCTCTCTCTCTCTCTCTCTCTCTCTCTCTCTCTCTCTCTCTCTCTCTATTCAGGACTCCGGAGTGTTGTATACGTGTTCTGTTATTTTAAACTCATTCACTGGGAATGATACAAGCTCTTATCTCTCACTTGTTAGGGGACATCTGCCCTCTGTTGAGAGATGTAAACACCATCATGACTCACGAAATCGTTATACCACGATTCCAAATCGTAATACCACGGATGGGGTTAGAATCCTTGGCGAGTGAGTTGTAAAACTCACTCGCCAAGGCCAGGAGTTCCAACCCCACCCGTACCGTGGTTTGTAAACACATTTACATTGGCCGTCAAGGTGAGGTGTGCTAGAGGGTCGATCCTCCGTCCTACAACTGATGATGTTGTATCTTAACCCATAATTGGTCGAGGCTACAGTGTTTTGTGGTAAGCCACCACTGGAGTAACAGTTTCCACAGTGGGTCTAACAGTGGCCCCAGTTGCTGTTACCTTGATACAGGTTTTACGGAGTGACCAGCACTTCCTTCACCAAGTACGGTACATAAAGTTCCTCCCTCACTCTTCTCTGTGAAATAATCCTTTCACGATGAATGAAAATAAGACCATTAGCAAGAAGCAGCTGGTATGGGATCCACAGTGGTGTTGGAACAATACACAAATAACCCGTCCATAGGAGAGAGAAACTTATGACGACGCTTCGGTCCGACTTGCACCATTTACAAAGTCACAGTGTGTGACAAAGGTGTGACTTTGTAAATGGTGCAAGTCGGACCGAAACGCCGTGGTATGTTTCTCTGTCCTATGTGCTGGTTATCTGTGTATTCTTCCAGGCACGGTATTGTGCCTTTGTTGTATAATGTTGGAACTAGTAAACTGGTCGTTATATGAGAAGAAATTTTGTAATAAAGTTGGTAGAATTACCGACAATATGTAAAGTAAAAGGACGCAAGTGCAACTAATGTGACATTTTATTGTGGCAACGTTTCGCTCTCCAGGAGCTTTGTCAAGCCGGCTTGACAAAGCTCCTGGAGAGCGAAACGTTGCCACAATAAAATGTCACATGAGTTGCACTTGTGTCCTTCTACTTGACAGAAGAAATTTTACTCGACTTCAGATTTGTCTATACGAACCTTTCCTCATTTAGTAAATAAATGGTTTAGAAACCCGAGAGAATGATAAATGAGACACTCGAGCAACACTTGGGCATCTTTATTCTGCACTTTATCAAGATTGTTGGACTCAGCACATCATCTCCAGGCTGAGGGACTGATTACCTCACACCCCTAGGTTCTGGGTCTCTTTCGTGGACTCTTCAGTGTCAGGACAGTGCAGTAAAATGAACCGAGGAGAGAGACATTGGAGGCAGACTCCATATATGCATTCGAAACTAGGTACGACAGTACCCATGGTATTAAGGGATATGCCTAAATACCGGTATAGGGGGCATATGTTAATTTTGATGGTGTTGATATAGGTCTAAAATCGAGTAAAGGCATCGGCCAAAATTTTGGTATCGTGGCATGACTTAGTGAAGAGGTACACTAGTTGTCTGACGAGTGTGGAGTTGTAGCTCAGCTCTCATGAACGCAGGACATATTAAAAGTATCGTGTAAACTATCTGCGTTTGACGTGATAAATGATACCAGACGCTTGTGTTGTCACTGAGGTACTCATTGTCAAGTGGGTGACACAGGTGTTGACCACACACCTGATACTTGCCTGATAAGCCTCTCAGTTTGTGAGATGTTGGTATGTGGTGAGGTATGACACAGCGGTGACCACCTCCACCCTGAGGGCTCATGGGTCACACCAGTTGAAACAGTCTTTTGTGGTATACAGCGGTGGCCACCTCGACCACCTCCCTTAAAAGGCTCCTGGGTCACATCAACTGTAACAATTTCTCGTGAGATGTGACAGCGGTGACCTCGACCACATCCCCCAAGGCTCCTTGGTCACATCAACTCTAACATCTCTCAAAAACAACTGATAGAAGTATCACCTAACTTCAGTTCTGTAAGTACCATTTTTTTCAGTGCATGTATAAGGGGAATTACCAACAAACTTCTGGTTGTCTTTAGGAAGGAACCGGACACGTTCCTCAGGCCACTTCTAGACCAGCCGAGCTGTGGTTCATACGCTGGACTGCGTAAGGCCAGCAGTAATATCCTGTTTGATTAGGCTTTGATTCCACCAGGAGACCTGGTCTGGGACCGGGCCGCGGGGGTGTTGACCCCCGGAAACATTCTTCAGGCATAGAGGTGCTAATACGATGCCTTGAAACTGAGACAAGAGGTGCAACAAAAATGTACATCAGTGGTGTTGCATGGTCACAGAACATTGGAAGAAACTGCTCTCTGAAGTTAGAAATACAAAAATAAGAATAATAAACTTTATATATCGGTTGAACAAACACTTTTCCAAATATTGGATTCAGTTGTATACAATGCAAGGCAGACTGTGGCCACTTGTAACACCAGACTCCCAGTACACTCACTTGTAACACCAGACTCCCAGTACACTCACTTGTAACACCAGACTCCCAGTACACTCACTTGTAACACCAGACTCCCAGTACACTCACTTGTAACACCAGACTCCCAGTACACTCACTTGTAACACCAGACTCCCAGTACACTCACTTGTAACACCAGACTCCCAGTACACTCACTTGTAACACCAGACTCCCAGTACACTCACTTGTAACACCAGACTCCCAGTACACTCACTTGTAACACCAGACTCCCAGTACACTCACTTGTAACACCAGACTCCCAGTACACTCACTTGTAACACCAGACTCCCAGTACACTCACTTGTAACACCAGACTCCCAGTACACTCACTTGTAACACCAGACTCCCAGTACACTCACTTGTAACACCAGACTCCCAGTACACTCACTTGTAACACCAGACTCCCAGTACACTCACTTGTAACACCAGACTCCCAGTACACTCACTTGTAACACCAGACTCCCAGTACACTCACTTGTAACACCAGACTCCCAGTACACTCACTTGTAACACCAGACTCCCAGTACACTCACTTGTAACACCAGACTCCCAGTACACTCACTTGTAACACCAGACTCCCAGTACACTCACTTGTAACACCAGACTCCCAGTACACTCACTTGTAACACCAGACTCCCAGTACACTCACTTGTAACACCAGACTCCCAGTACACTCACTTGTAACACCAGACTCCCAGTACACTCACTTGTAACACCAGACTCCCAGTACACTCACTTGTAACACCAGACTCCCAGTACACTCACTTGTAACACCAGACTCCCAGTACACTCAGTTGGCCATGGACTATGTACGACATACAAGTTTTTATTTATTTATTTATTTAATAATTTGAACATGCAGAGGTACAAAAAAATACAGGTAAGAGCAGCATGCCAAAGCCACTTATATGCATAGCATTACGGGCTGGCTTAAAATTAACTTAAGATTAACTAAGCAATGATGAAATCAGTGATAAGACATTATTGTAAACAGATAACTATAAAGCACAAATGAGTATTACAAAGACAGGTCATATGGTTGCTTGCATTGCTGTACATTCAGTAGAATGGAGTATTCTGTTAGGTAGTGTATTTAAAAAATAACAAAGTTAGATTGGGTTTTAGGTTTGACATTTATGTGATATAATTATGAGAAACATTTAAGATATACAATTTAGTAGTATTAGTAATGTAAGTAGTAGTAATAATGTAAGTAGTAATAATATTAATTATAGTAGTAGTAGTAATGTAAGTAGTAGTAGTAGTAATAATGTAAGTAGTAGTAGTAGTAATAATGTAAGTAGTAGTAGTAGTAATAATGTAAGTAGTAGTAGTAGTAATAATGTAAGTAGTAGTAGTAGTAATAATGTAAGTAGTAGTAGTAGTAATAATGTAAGTAGTAGTAGTAGTAATAATGTAAGTAGTAGTAGTAGTAATATAAGTACGTAGTAGTAGTAGTGGTGGTGGTGAAAGCAGCATCAGTAGTAGTTGTAGTAGTAGTGGCAGTAGTAACAACAGATGTTCAAACTCGTATTCTGTAGAAAATATCTGTGCCCGTTTTCATTGCAACATAATTACCTTCACCTGTTTTTTCAAGCCAGTGCTGTGAGTGAAAGGTGAGGACGAGAGCCTAGACAGTACTAGAGGCTCATAAACTACAGGTAGTTCTTCCTAGCAAACATTCTCAATAGACTGACAAGTTTTCTGCTATCTGCCTCCATCCATGTTCTTCGGCATTAAAGTCTCCCGGGAGAATTCTTTTCTCTATTCAAAATTCCTAAGGGTTCATTTAATACTGCGAGTTTCTCCTCTACACTCCTCTCTCCTCCTCTCTCCTCCACACACACACACGTTGTTGTACACTGTAAAATAACCAGTGAAAAAAATAATAAAATGTGAGGAAATCGCGAAAGCGCTTGGAATTTCACTATTTTTTTTTACAGTGGTTGTTCAGCGCATTGTTGTACATGTATACAATACCGACAAAATGAAAATCTAGACATATGTGCAGCATCTGGGCATCTTTATTTGTAGACGTTTTGCCCTCCACTGGCTTTATCAATACAAATTCAAGGACTGTATAACTGTGTACAAATGAAATGGTTGTAATTATAACTATAATTTTTAAAGGAGTGGAGAGGTAAGCCAGTGGAAGGCCTCGGCCAGATGACCAAAAACTCCAGCTGTGGGTCATCATATGATTAGCAGCCGCGTCAGGAAACACTTGTCTTGTTTCCCGACAAATCTTAACCAACTTAACTATGTACAAAAGACGAAGTAATCAGTCCCTCAGCCTTGGAGTTGGTGAAGAGCACCGTAGTCTTGAAGACTCTGAAGCACACGCTGCACAAACATTATTGACCACTTCCCACATTATCACCTATGAAAATACACATTTGACGATATCGTTCCAGTCTGAGGGACTGACCACCTCAAATACTTTTTCTCCAGGGTTGATGGCCTGATTACATCATCTTCATTTCATTACTACACCTGCTGCCTGTGTATTTGACTGAAGAAGCCTACTGTGTAGGCGAAACTTTTAAAAAATAGATATACCCAACTGTCGCACACGTGTCTTCATCATCAGCTGTTGACATTATACCCTCATCTATCCACAAATTGTTTGTACAACACTGCTGTCACAAACAAAACAGATGTGAACTGCCCATATAATTGACCACAAGTATATTCATACTTACACATAGATCAGCAGTACCTGAGGTCAGGTTCTGTTGACAACAGGAGTTATTCGTAAACTTTGTTGAGAGGCACTAGCACATCGGTTTGTATACCCAACTAGATCCACATCTCTGTGTATATACCCAACCAGATGTACATCTATGTGTATATATCCAACCAAATGCACATCTCTTGGTTACATACCCAACAGTATGCACATCTCTCGGTGTATATACTCGCCAGAGATGCATAGAAGCCTCTGCTTGTATATACACAGAGATACACATCTCCCAATCAATATAGTTATACCAAGCCGCTTTGTTAGTCTACATTTACAAATACTGATGACGCAGGAGCTGTGCTGCATTGTTAAATACCAAACATTTTTCGACAGTAAATAATGAATGCAGGTGCGGTTCTTTACACTGTTATTCATTCGTGTAAATGGTCATCCATTCAGTATCATATTAAAAAAAATCACCATGAAAGGCTTTTTTTTATGCCAGCTTTACTGCGGCATTATTGGTATGCTGTGCGTCTTAGCGTATGTAATAATAATAATAATAATAATAATAATAATAATAATAATCTTTATTTCTACAAGTACATGACACAACGTATACAGACCAAAACTGACATCAGTGACATACTACTAATACAGAAAGCCCCCTTATTATGCAGAGCATTTCGGACAAAATAAGTCAATTTAGTCCCCAGGATGCGACCCACACCAGTCAATTAACACCCAGGTACCTATTTTACTGATAGGTGAACAGGGACAGCAGGTGTCTTAAGGAAACACGTCCTAATGTTCATGGTTATGTACTGCTTGTTACTTGGTTAGTGGGGTTTCAAACCTGTCGACTACACGAGAGGAATGAAGGCTGCGTGTTAAATTAGACACATGTGCAACTCTTGGGTATCTTTATTGAGGAAACGTTTCGCCACACAGTGGCTTCATCAGTCATTACAAAGGATAAACTTGAAGAACAAGAGGAGAATGAGGTAATCAGTCCCTCAACCTTGAGTCGATGTGGTCAGTCCATCAATCTTGAATAGAATACGGCATATGAGCGGAGAAGCAGCATGTTTATCCTTTGTATGGACTGATGAAGCCACTGTGTGGCGAAACGTTTCCTCAATAAAGATACCCAAGAGTTGCACATGTGTCTAATTTAACAACGTGTCGGTTCTTTGAACCATTCATCTACAAGGCTGCGTGTACAGTGTTCACTTTTAGTCAAGAATTCGTTAGTCCCTTAAGTAAGGATTAACGTAAACTGTCAAAGTGTATACACTGATAGACATACACCTCTCCGTGTGTATACTATGTTGTTTGTTACTGAACTATACCTACTTACGGAAGCCTGGGAGAGAGAGACTTAGAGAGAAGAGACATAGTTACAGAGAGAGTGAGTGAGTTAGCGAGATAAGGGTGGACAGAGTCAGGATACAAAGAAGACAGAAATCAAGGAGGAGAGAGAGAGAAACGCAGATATACCCAAAAGATAGAGAAACTAACTAATAGAGAGATTAACACGCATACATTCATACTTATCTGATCAAGTGTCCATCGACAGACGCATTTGACAACTGGTAACTAGCACACACACTTGTTCACTTCTCTTATAACAAGAGAACAATACTTTTATCAATAAATGCAGACAATACTTTTATCAATAAATGCAAAAAATTTTTTTGTTACGAGATACAAACAATGCTTTTACTCGAGATACAAACTACTTTTGTTATCACGATATATAAACAATAGTTTTATCACTAAATGCAAACAGTGCTTTTGTTATCACGAGATACAGTAATTTTATCCTGAGATATAAACAATACTTTTTTCACGAGATACAAGCAATACTTTTGTTATCACGAGACAGTACTTTTGTTATCACGAAATATAAACAATAGAACATCACAATTCATTAAGGCATATCAATGATTCTCCTTTTGTTTGCTTTCTAGGTAAGGTTAGAGGCAGTAGGACAAACAATAAACACGGAGGAGAAGATGGAGGAGGATCAGGCTTACTGGTAAGTGTATTGGGAGCGTGTGAATGTTAGCAGCTATGAAGGTGAGTATTGTAAATCATTTACACTCAGGTGAGCGTTGTAAATCATTTACCATCAGGTGAGCGTTGTAAATCATTTACCATCAGGTAAGCGTTGTAAATCATTTACACTCAGGTGAGCGTTGTAAATGATTTACCATCAGGTGAGCGTTGTAAATGATTTACCATCAGGTGAGCGTTGTAAATGATTTACCATCAGGTGAGCGTTGTAAATGATTTACCATCAGGTGAGCGTTGTAAATGATTTACCATCAGGTGAGCGTTGTAAATGATTTACCATCAGGTGAGCGTTGTAAATGATTTACCATCAGGTGAGCGTTGTAAATGATTTACCATCAGGTGAGCGTTGTAAATGATTTACCATCAGGTGAGCGTTGTAAATCATTTACCATCAGGTGAGCGTTGTAAATCATTTACCATCAGGTGAGCGTTGTAAATCATTTACCATCAGGTGAGCGTTGTAAATCATTTACCATCAGGTGAGCGTTGTAAATCATTTACCATCAGGTGAGCGTTGTAAATGATTTACCATCAGGTGAGCGTTGTAAATCATTTACCATCGGGTGAGCGTTGTAAATCATTTACCATCGGGTGAGCGTTGTAAATCATTTACCATCGGGTGAGCGTTGTAAATCATTTACCATCGGGTGAGCGTTGTAAATCATTTACCATCAGGTGAGCGTTGTAAATCATTTACCATCGGGTGAGCGTTGTAAATCATTTACCATCGGGTGAGCGTTGTAAATCATTTACCATCGGGTGAGCGTTGTAAATCATTTACCATCGGGTGAGCGTTGTAAATCATTTACCATCGGGTGAGCGTTGTAAATCATTTACCATCGGGTGAGCGTTGTAAATCATTTACCATCGGGTGAGCGTTGTAAATTTACCATCGGGTGAGCGTTGTAAATCATTTACCATCGGGTGAGCGTTGTAAATCATTTACCATCGGGTGAGCGTTGTAAATCATTTACCATCGGGTGAGCGTTGTAAATCATTTACCATCGGGTGAGCGTTGTAAATCATTTACCATCGGGTGAGCGTTGTAAATCATTTACCATCGGGTGAGCGTTGTAAATCATTTACCATCAGGTGAGCGTTGTAAATCATTTACCATCAGGTGAGCGTTGTAAATCATTTCGTAGGAAAAAAGTAAGATAGCATTCTAAGAGAATTTAGAAATATTTAGACATTTTACAATTTACAAAATATTTAGATTAACTTAGTTGGGAGTTTGTAAGATATTCTCTGCCTTTGATTGTTGTGAGAGTGGATTGTTGTGAGAGTGGATTGTTGTGAGAGTGGATTGTTGAGAGTGGATTGTTGTGAGAGTGGATTGTTGTGAGAGTGGATTGTTGTGAGAGTGGATTGTTGTGAGAGTGGATTGTTGTGAGAGTGGATTGTTGTGAGAGTGGATTGTTGAGAGAGTGGATTGTTGTGAGAGTGGATTGTTGTGAGAGTGGATTGTTGTGAGAGTGGATTGTTGTGAGAGTGGATTGTTGTGAGAGTGGATTGTGGTGAGAGTGGATTGTGGTGAGAGTGGATTGTTGTGAGAGTGGATTGTGGTGAAAGTGGATTGTGGTGGAAGTGGATTGTGGTGGGAGTGGATTGTGGTGGGAGTGGACTGTGGTGAGAGTGGACTGTGGTGGGAGTGGATTGTTGTGAGAGTGGATTGTGGTGGGAGTGGACTGTGGTGGGAGTGGACTGTGGTGGGAGTGGACTGTGGCGAGAGTGGACTGTGGCGAGAGTGGACTGTGGCGAGAGTGGACTGTGGCGAGAGTGGACTGTGGCGAGAGTGGACTGTGGCGAGAGTGGACTGTGGCGAGAGTGGACTGTGGCGAGAGTTGATTGTGGCGAGAGTTGATTGTGGCGAGAGTTGATTGTGGCGAGAGTTGATTGTGGCGAGAGTGGATTGTGGCGAGAGTTGATTGTTGTGAGAGTGGATTGTATTGCGAGGGAATTGTGGTGAGGCAGTCCTGTGAAAATGTCAAACACAAAAAAAAAAAAAAAAAAAAAAAATTCAATAGCCGGGCCAATGTTTTTTTCAGCTGGAATCATTATGTCAAGAGTGTTGTGTCACACGAGGCTGACACGGTATTGTCCCAGCTGGTTGGTCCTAGCAACATGACTGGCTTTCTGCATGTTTATATTGCAATGGTAACAACAGTACCAACAAAAAATCAGTGGAAGGACGGTCAGTAAGACACAGTCAGTGGGATAGACAGTGGGACAGTCAGTGGGACAGTCAGTGAGACAGTAAGATAGGCAATCAGTGGGACAGTCAGGAATACAGGCAGTTAGTGGGACAGTCAAGTGGTATACACAGTTAATATAACAGAGAATCTGAGAGTCAGTGAATCAGACGGTAAATCAGACAACTTACAAAGCTGACACAAACCTCCAGAGATAAACCATACCACGGGTGGGATTTGAACCCGCGGTCAGAGTCTCAAAACTCCAGACTGCGGGTTCAAACCCCACCCGTGGTATGGTTTGCATGTAATCGTGTCATTACGATTTCGTGACTCCAGAGATACGAGATATGACCCATCCCAAACTGGGCTACAGACGAAAGCTCTCTCTCTCTCTCAAAAAAAAAAAAAAAAAAAAGAAAAACGGGCAAGTTCTAATACCAAGCTGAAGACCAAGCTGGAAAATGCCCTCACAAGAACGGAAGAAAAACTTTTTAAAGACAACATTTTTCTCGGCCAAAGTTTGGAGGAGGAAGAAAAAATGTTTTGGAATTTCGAAGATAATTTTGCGGCGTGGTGGAAGAAACTTGCGCAGTGTGGGAGAAGGAAGTGTTTTAATTAATTCTGTGACTGATATTTCCTCCCTGGAAGTTCTTCAGTAAACACACGACACATGGAACACAATTTTACTGCCACGTTTCGATCTTTATCACGTCATGAATTGATAAAGATCTAACGCAGAGTATAGATGTATGTATCTCTCACCGTATACACAGAATACAGATGTATCTCTCATCGTATACAAAAAATGTACATATATTTCTCATCGTGTACACATTGAAAACTTACTGTAATCCGTTAAATTCTTGACTGGTGGTGAGCAGGTTACACGCAAGCTTACACACACACTCTTGTAAAAAAAATAAACAATGGTTATAAATGACCATAATTTTTAAAGGGGTGGACCGGTAAGCCAGCGGAAGGCCTCGGTCAGATGACCAAAAGCTCCAAAGGCGGGTCATCATCTGACTAAGACCCGCGTCAGGAAACATTTGTCCTGTTTCCTGACGAACCTTACCTAACCTAACACACTTGTAACCAATAGGCTTGAAATCCCACCAACCAAGCAACCATTAACCACAAAGCATCACAATACTATGTGCTGCTGCAGTATAACGTCATCATGTGAAGATACATATAAAGGGGATAAAATAATAAGATATCACATGAAGATGAATCTCAAATTTTAAAAATCTCTCAAACTTAAAACTTGGAATGTTCTGTCTCTTAAAGACTGAGGAGAAGCATGAAGATAATAATTATTTTTACAAGTGCAAGGTATTCAGTCCATAGCTGACTTCAGTGATATGCTACTATATAGAAAGCTCCTTGTTATGCACAGCATTTTGGGCAAATTAGGTTAATTTTATCCCTAGGATTCCACCCACACCAGTCGACTAACACTCGGGTACCTATTTTACTGCTAGATGAACATGGACAGCAGGTATTTTACGGAAACACGTCTCCGTACCGGGTATCGACCCCTGAACTTCATTTGAGCTGAGTGCGCTACCAATCGAGCTACAAGACACAGATTGACCAAAGGTTATGGACTGTTAGAGAAGATATTTTTTACTATCAACACGAGGAAAGAAAGAGAATTTTAAATAGAAGTGGAAGGCTCGAAGAAGGTACTCTTTAAAAAGTAGTTTTACATGGTAGCAAAAACATAGTGGTAGATATTTGGGACTCATGAGGAAGTTGTGTGTGTGGAGACTCATCTAGTTGTGGTTGCAGGGGTCGATTCACAGCTCCTGAACCTGCCTCTTCACTGGTCGCTACTAGATCACTCTTCCTGCTCCATGAGCTTTATCATTTCTCTTCTTAAAGCTATGTATGGTTCCTGCCCCCAGTACATCACATTCCAGACTATTCCACTTCCTGACAACTGTGACTGAAGAAATACTTCCTAACATCCCTGTGATTCATCTGAGTCTTCAACATCCAATTGTGATCCCTTGTTGCTGTGTCCCATCTCTGGAACATCCTGTCTCTGTCCACCTTGTCTATTCCTAGCAGTATTTTGTATGTCGTTATCATGTTTCCCCTAACCCTCCTGTCCTCCAGTGTCGTTAGGCCAATTTCCATTAACCTTTCTTAGTAGGACATTCCCCTTACCTCTGGAACTAGCCTTGTTGCAAACCTTTGCACTTTCTCTAATTTCTTGACATGCTTCACCAGGTGTGGGTTCGAAACTGGTGCTGCATACTCTAGTATGGGCCTGACATACATGTTGTACAGTCTTGAACGATTCCTTAATGAGGTATCGGAACGCTATTCTCAGGTTTGCCAAGCGCCCATGTGCTGCAGTGGTTATCTGGTTGATGTGCGCTTCGGGAAATATGCTCGGTATTATACTCACCCTAAGATTCTTTTCCTGGAGTGAGGTTTGCAGTCTTTGACCACTTAGCCTATACTCTGTCTACGGTCTTCTTTGCCCTTCCACGATCTTCATGACTTTGCATTTGGCGGGGTTAAATTCGAGGAGCCAGTTGCTATACCACGCGTCCAGCCTGTCCAGGTCTCTTTGTAGTCCTGCCTGATCCTCATCTGATTTAATTCTTTTCATTAACTTCATATCTGCGAACAGGGACACTTCTGAGTCTAACCATTCCATATGACATATACCAAAAATAGCACTGGTCCTAGGACTGACACCTGTGGGACCCTGCTCATCACAGGCGCCCACTGTGATACCTCATTGTTGCCTCCCTGTCAGGTATTCTCTGATCCATTGCAGTACCCTTCCTGTTATACGTGCCTGATCCTCTAGCTTCTGCACTAATCTCTCGTGAAGAACTGTGTCGAAGGCCTTCTTGCAGTCCAAGAAAATACAATCAACCTGTGGCATGCAAAGACTACGTAACCTTTATTCGGCGCATGTACACACCCTCATTTACAGGCTTATCTCCCCCAACCAGCAAACCAGGTTACTGGGAGTTGACGATGGGGCCCTGTCGTTCAACTAGTGACCAGGTTCCAGGCAATAAGAAGATGGTTTTGGCAATCGCAGAGGTTATGTGGGTACCACTCTCCTGTCTGCCCTTGTCATTCCCATTCTAGAGCTGATTGAAGCACGGTCTGCTTTCTTGTGGCTTCTATTCTGCCTTGCTTACCGTGGAGTGCACTATACTTATCACTGTACATAGTGTACATATTGCTGGTGAAGGATAATATAATTCAAAACTTTTCTACTGTGTTTATTTTGCTCCCTTTACACCCAGGATAACAGGCCATTTGGACTCCTGGGTTGTAATATGGGGGCCTGTCTGGGAGCTGAACCCGGGACCTCTCGCTAGCCCGATTGACTGCTGTCTCACTCTTGAGTTTAGGGTTTGGCTTTTGGTCACGAGAAAAGCTGAGCTCTATCTAAGAGTTGGATGGTGGAGAGGAAAGGTGGTCCCATTATTTTGTGCCATGGCGGCACGGTTACCACTGGGAGGTGGCAGCCTAATCCTGAGCCTTCTCGGGGTGGGGCGTGTGGCATGCAAAGAGTATGTAACCATTATTCGGTGCATGTACACACCCTCATTTACAGGCTATCTCCCCCAACCAGCAAACCAGGTTACTGGGAGTTGACGATGGGGCCCCGTCGTTCAACTAGTGACCAGGTTCCAGCCAATAAGAAGATGGTTTTGACAATCGCAGAGGTTATGTGGGTACCACTCTCCTGTCTGCCCTTGTCATTCCCATTCTAGAGCTGGTTGAAGCACGGTCTGCTTTCTTGTGGCTTCTATTCTGCCTTGCTTACCATGGAGTGCACTATACTTATCACTGAACATAGTGTACATATTGTTGGTGAAGGATAATATAATTCAAAACTTTTCTGCTGTGTTTATTTTGCTCCCTTTACACCCAGGATAACAGGCCATTTTGACTCCTGGGTTGTAATACAACCCATCCCTCCCTCTCGTGTCTTTCTTCTGTTACCTTGTCATAAATCTCCAGAAGGTTTGTGACACAGGATTTGCCCTCCATGAATCCGTGCTGTTAGTTACCATTTGGTCCTAGGCACATGTCGATTAGACACTAGGTCTGTTGTATGTGCATGCTTGTGTATGTGTGTGTGTGTGTGTGTGTGCCGCCGCAACATCCAGAAAGTTGAAAAACTATGCGGGATCAATTAACTAAAGAAGATAGTACGCCGCCAACACAATAGGTCTACCGTGGCCATGAGAAGGGTACTGCACCAGACTTGACCCACCCTTGTTTACTCCCTGGGTCCACCAGACCTGACCCACCCTTTTTTACTTCCTGCGTCCACCAGACCTGACCCACCCTTGTTTACTCCCTGCGTCCAGACCTGACTCACCCCTGTTTACTCCCTGCGTCCACCAAACCTGACCCACTCTTGTTTACTCCCTGCGTCCACTAGACCTGACCCACCCTTGTTTACTCCTTGCTTCCACCAGACCTGACCCACCTTTGTTTACTTACTGCGTCCACCAGACCCGACCCACCCTTGTTTACTCCCTGCGTCCACCAGACCTGACCCACCTTTGTTCACTCCCTGTGTCCACTAGACCTGACTCACCCTTGTTCACTTCCTGCGTCTACCAGACCTGATCCATCCTTGTTCACTGCGTCCACTAGACCTGACTCACCCTTGTTCACTTCCTGCGTCCACTAGACCTGACCCACCCTTGTTCACTCCCTGCGTCCACCAGACCTGACCCACCCTTGTTCACTCCCTGCGTCCACTAGACCTGACCCACCCTTGTTCACTCCCTGCGTCCACCAGACCTGACCCACCCTTGTTCACTTCCTGCGTCCACTAGACCTGACCCACCCTTGTTCACTCCCTGCGTCCACCAGACCTGACCAACCCTTGTTCACTCCCTGCGTCCACTAGACCTGACCCACCCTTGTTCACTCTCTACGTCCATTAGATCTGGCTAGTAATACCAGGCCTAGTAATTTATATTCTATATTGATGCAAAATAAGCTTTACCCATCGCGTGAGACACTGTAGTCTCTCATCCAGCATCAGACATATACACATCACTCATCCACCAGCTTGTAGGTGCTCCTGCCCCTCTAGGTGCAGCTTGTGGCGTGAAGCTGACCATGGAACACATTTTAATAGTTTGGCCACCCCAAAGGTCTTTTCGCTAACGTCCTCCTTTATATAATATACCAGGGTGCCTGTGGGGATCTCGGGAACCTTTTATGAGTCTTTGTTAACGAGTTTCATATATTTCCCCGAGGTCTCTACAACAACCTGGTAAATTATCGGAGAGTCTTTGATAATTTACCAGGATGCCTGTAGGGACCTCGGGGAACTATTATGAGTCTTTGATAATGTAAAGGAATAATAAAGTGATGTTTGTTATTGTAACTAGATGTGAGATTATTTATTTGGGTCGTTTAAGACATGCAAGTAGTTGTTTATTGTTCGTATTTTTTACCTTTGATGTTCTTACGTGCATCGGAGAACATGGTAGTACATGAGAGGACGTGGTAGTATGTGGGAATACATGGTAGTACGTGGGAATACATGGTAGTACGTGGGAGTACAGAATAGTACATGGGCAAGACTGGCAACACAGGACTTAGAAATTTATACTGCGGCTGTCTACTGAAGAGATCACTTTCTACCTAAAGCTATTTCTAGCCACTCCCATGAAAATCAAGAGGTTCTGCTTTCCTTGGCCTCTTACACAATGTAAGAAACCCAAGACTTTTCAACAACTTTCTATCATGTAGTCTCTCATCCAGCATTAGACATACACACATATGCAACCTAACTGTTGCATATGTGTCTTACCTAACAACCTGTCGGTATTTTATACCGTTTTGATGTTCACTCTGTCAGACACTGCAACACAATGGCATCTTGGTACAGAACAGAAAACTTGGACAACTTCTACTAGTGAGAATGACTGGATTTGAGAGGGACGTGACCTGCCAACGACTACATTCTTACCTCTACTAGTGGCCTACATCTCACAACCTGGTGGTATATAAGGCTCCATCCTGTCACTTCAACTCATATTGTTTCAGACTATGGAACAACTCTTCTCCAGACTGAGGGACTGACCACCTCAAAACTTCAAGGGTAATGGCCTGATGACATCGTCTTCACGTCTCTTCTGCTTCTATCAACTTTTCTGTACTCGACTGAAGAAGCCTACTGTGTAGGCGAAACGTTTTGAAATAAAGATATCATAAAAATATCATAAAAATATCATAAAAATCTAACATCCCATATCATAAAAATCTTTGAAAGGGTCCTAAGAAGCAAGATCACCACCCATCTAGAAACCCATCAGTTACACAACCCAGGGCAACTAACTGTTGCATATGTGTCTTACCTAACAACCTTCTATCATACATAAGAGGGATTACCAACACACCCCTGGCTGTCTTCTAGTGGAAAGTGGACAAGTTGGTTGCTCAAGTACGTTCCTGATCAGCCGAGCTGTGGCCCTTACAGCCTGGTTGATCAGGCCTTCACCGGGAGGCCTGGGCTGGGACCGGGCCACAGGGGCGGTCACCATGGGAACGCTTTCCAGGTATATTCCATGTGTGTGTGTGTGTGTACTCACCTATTTGTGGTTGTAGGGGTCGATTCAACTTCTGCTCCCGCCTCTTCGCTGGTCGCTACTAGGGTCTCACTCTCCCTGCTCCATGAGCTTTATCGTACCTCTTATTAAAGCTGTGTGTGTGTGTGTGTGTGTGTGTGTGTGTGTGTGTGTGTATCATGTGTTCCCTGGGAAGGTGAAAGAGAATCATGATCCTTTTAACGTTGAGTTTCATGCCAGGTGATTCCTTTTGTCTTCCACCTAAGCCGCATTACGGCTTAGGCCGCACCATGGGTATTTTTTTCTTATTAAATGGTGAAGCGGTTCATCCAGGTCTGCTCTGTGTGTGTGTTTGTGTGTGTTTGTGTGTGTGTGTGTGTGTGTGTGTGTGTGTGTGTGTGTGTGTGTAGGGGTCGAGTCACAACTCCTGGCCCCCGCCTCTTCGCTGGTAGCTACTAGGTCCACTTCCTTAAAGTTGTGTATAGATCCTGCCTCCACTCTCCAGATTGTTCGACTTCCTGACAACTTTATGACTGAAGAAATACTTCCTGACATCCCGGTGATTCATCTGAGTTTTCAACTTCCAGCTGTGACCCCTTGTTGTGTCCCATCTCTGAAATATTCTGTCCCAGTCCACCTTGTCAATTCCTCTCAGTATTTTTATGTCGGTGTCATGTACCCCCTATCTTTCTTGTCCTCCAGTGTCATGAGGATAAGTTCCCTAACCTTTCCTAGTAGGACATACCCCTTAACTCCGGGACTAGTTTTGTTGCAAACCTTTGCCCTTTCTTTAATCTCTTGACGTGTCTGACCAGGTGTGGGTTCCATACTGTTGCTGCGTACTCCAATATGGGCCTAACGTACACAGTGTACAGTGTCTTGAAAAACTCTTTACTTAGATGTTAAAACGCTATTCTTAGGTTTGCCAGGCGCCCATATGTTGCAGCAGTTATTTGGTTGATGTGCGCCTTAGGATATATGTTTGATATGATGCTCACCCCAAGATCCTTTTCCCTTGAGCGAATTTGGTAGCCTTTGGCATCCTAGGCTGTACTCCGTCTGCGATCTTCTTTGTCCTTCCCCAAACTTCATGTCTGCACTTGCTGGGGTTAAACTCCAGGACCATTTTTTCGGACCAGGCTTACAGTCTTTGTAGACTTGTCTGATCGTCGTCCACTTGTATTCTTCTCATGAGCTTCACATCGTCTGCAAACAGGGACACCTCTGAATCTATCCCTTCCGTCATGTCATTCACATATACAAGAAGCAGCACCGGACATAGGACTGACCCTTGTAGAACTCCACTCGACACATGGGACAAAAAGATACAAAACATCCAGGCCATGGGAAAACCTGGGTAGCCACAGCCACTCAAGAGGGAGAGGTTTTTTAGTGCCAGGAAGGAAAAAAAACTGGCAGGAAATGGCAGAAATCGTACACCAAATCCAGTCATTCCTGGAGTGGAACCACAGTCGATGGCCTCCACTCCAAACCAACAGATACAGATACTAATGCCGGAAAAAAAATCCCCCCCCAGTACCAACAATACCACCAGTCCGATAACATTCTTCTTTGCAAATATACAGGGTCTAAAGCCAGCAACAAACAACAAAATACCTTTCATCCGTGGACTGCTTGCAGAGGCAAAGGCAATGTTCGCGGCTTTCACTGAGACCCACATAAAGGATCATTTGGACAACGAAATATGGATCCCAGGTTACAACCTATACAGATGTGACAGAGTGAACAGGCAAAAGGGGGGGGTTGGCCTGTACATTGCAGAGTCACTTGTTTGCACAGAACTGCTAAATGCCTCAAATGATGTAGTGGAAGTTTTAGCAGTAAAGGTCGAGAACCAAAACCTAGTCATTGTGATAGTCTACAAGCCTCCGGATGCAACATCCCAGCAATTCCAGGAACAGCTGTTAAAAATTGACCACTGTCTGGAAAACCTTCCAGCTCCTGCACCCAACATCTTGCTCCTGGGGGATTTCAACTTAAGGCACCTAAAATGGAGGAATATAGCAAATAATATTGTTGCAGTAATAACACCAGGAGGCAGCTCTGATGAAAACTCACACTCACGCGAGCTTTTAAATCTCTGCACAAAATTCAATTTAAACCAGCAAATAATAGAGCCTACTAGACTGGAGAATACACTAGACCTCATCTTCACTAACAATGATGATCTGATAAGAAATATCACCATATCAAAAACAATATACTCAGATCACAACATAATTGAGGTTCAGTCATGTATGCGCGGAGCCCCAGACCGACATAATGAGATTAGTCACGAGGGAGCATTCACCAAATTCAACTTCAATAACAAAAACATAAAGTGGGACCAAGTAAACCAAGTCCTAACCGATATAAGCTGGGAAGATATACTAAGCAACACAGACCCCAACTTATGCCTAGAACAGATTAACTCGGTGGCACTCGATGTATGCACAAGGCTTATTCCTCTAAGAAAAAGGAGGAGTAGATGTAAAACAGAAAGAGACAGGCGCTCCCTTTACAGGCGACGGAAAAGAATAACAGAGCGGCTAAAAGAGGTCAATATATCTGAAATGCGTAGGGAGACACTGGTCAGAGAAATAGCAAGCATCGAACTTAAGCTAAAAGAATCCTTTAGGAGTCAGGAATCGCGGGAAGAACTAAAAGCCATAAATGAAATCGAAAGAAACCCAAAGTATTTCTTCTCCTATGCCAAATCAAAATCGAGAACAACGTCCAGTATTGGGCCCCTACTTAAACAAGATGGGTCCTACACAGATGACAGCAAGGAAATGAGTGAGCTACTCAAGTCCCAATATGACTCAGTTTTTAGCAAGCCGCTAACCAGACTGAGAGTCGAAGATCAAAATGAATTTTTTATGAGAGAGCCACAAAATTTGATTAACACAAGCCTATCCGATGTTATCCTGACGCCAAATGACTTCGAACAGGCGATAAATGACATGCCCATGCACTCTGCCCCAGGGCCAGACTCATGGAACTCTGTGTTCATCAAGAACTGCAAGAAGCCCCTATCACGAGCCTTTTCCATCCTATGGAGAGGGAGCATGGACACGGGGGTCGTCCCACAGTTACTAAAAACAACAGACATAGCCCCACTCCACAAAGGGGGCAGTAAAGCAACAGCAAAGAACTACAGACCAATAGCACTAACATCCCATATCATAAAAATCTTTGAAAGGGTCCTAAGAAGCAAGATCACCACGCATCTAGAAACCCATCAGTTACACAACCCAGGGCAACATGGGTTTAGAACAGGTCGCTCCTGTCTGTCTCAACTATTGGACCACTACGACAAGGTCCTAAATGCACTAGAAGACAAAAAGAATGCAGATGTAATATATACAGACTTTGCAAAAGCCTTCGACAAGTGTGACCATGGCGTAATAGCGCACAAAATGCGTGCTAAAGGAATAACAGGAAAAGTCGGTCGATGGATCTATAATTTCCTCACTAACAGAACACAGAGAGTAGTCGTCAACAGAGTAAAGTCCGAGGCAGCTACGGTGAAAAGCTCTGTTCCACAAGGCACAGTACTCGCTCCCATCTTGTTCCTCATCCTTATATCCGACATAGACAAGGATGTCAGCCACAGCACCGTGTCTTCCTTTGCAGATGACACCCGAATCTGCATGACAGTGTCTTCCATTGCAGACACTGCAAAGCTCCAGGCAGACATCAACCAAATCTTTCAGTGGGCTGCAGAAAACAATATGAAGTTCAACGATGAGAAATTTCAATTACTCAGATATGGTAAACATGAGGAAATTAAATCTTCATCAGAGTACAAAACAAATTCTGGCCACAAAATAGAGCGAAACACCAACGTCAAAGACCTGGGAGTGATCATGTCGGAGGATCTCACCTTCAAGGACCATAACATTGTATCAATCGCATCTGCTAGAAAAATGACAGGATGGATAATGAGAACCTTCAAAACTAGGGAGGCCAAGCCCATGATGACACTCTTCAGGTCACTTGTTCTATCTAGGCTGGAATATTGCTGCACACTAACAGCACCTTTCAAGGCAGGTGAAATTGCCGACCTAGAAAATGTACAGAGAACTTTCACGGCGCGCATAACGGAGATAAAACACCTCAATTATTGGGAGCGCTTGAGGTTCCTAAACCTGTATTCCCTGGAACGCAGGAGGGAGAGATACATGATTATATACACCTGGAAAATCCTAGAGGGACTAGTACCGAACTTGCACACGAAAATCACTCATTACGAAAGCAAAAGACTTGGCAGACGATGCACCATCCCCCCAATGAAAAGCAGGGGTGTCACTAGCACGTTAAGAGACCATACAATAAGTGTCAGGGGCCCGAGACTGTTCAACTGCCTCCCAGCACACATAAGGGGGATTACCAACAGACCCCTGGCAGTCTTCAAGCTGGCACTGGACAAGCACCTAAAGTCAGTTCCGGATCAGCCGGGCTGTGGCTCGTATGTTGGTTTGCGTGCAGCCAGCAGCAACAGCCTGGTTGATCAGGCTCTGATCCACCAGGAGGCCTGGTCTCAGACCGGGCCGCGGGGGCGTTGACCCCCGGAACTCTCTCCAGGTAAACTCCAGGTAAACATGCACCCACTCTGACACCTCATCACGTACCAACACACGTTGTTTCCTTCCTGTCAGGTATTCTCTGATCCATTGCAGACCTATCTCTGCTATTCCTACCTGTTTCTCTAGCTTTTCAACCAATCTTTTGTGTGGTACTGTATCGAAAGCCTTCTTATAGTCCAAGATGATGCAGTCTACCCATCCTTCTCCTGTCTTCTCTTACCTTATCATAGAACTCCAATAGGTTTGTGATGTAGGATTTCCCTTCCCTGCAGCCGTGCTGGTTGGCATGTATGAACTCATTTCTTTCTAAGGGCTCTGCCACTCTTCTCCTGATAAGTTTCTCCATAACTTTAGATACTATACATGTCAGCAACACAGGTTTAGTTTAGTGCTGCTTGTCTGTCTACTTTCTTAAAAATTGGGACTGAATTTGCTTTCTTAAATACCTCAGGCAGTTGCCTTGTTTCAGTTGATTTATTGAAGATTATTGTAAGTGGCACACAGTGAATCTGCTCCCTCTCTCAAACCCACGGAGAGATGTTATCTGGGACCACCGCCTTCGAGATATCTAGTTCATCTGGCAGTTTCTTCATCGCCTTGGTTGTGTACAGTGTGTCCAACACTTGCTGGTGCACCCTACTTCCTCGGTTTGCTGAAAGCCTCTGTCTCTACTGTGAATACCTCCCTGAATCATGAGCTGAGCTCCTCGCATACTTCCTCGTCGCTCCCGTCCTTCCTCAGCCCGATTACCTGGTCCTTGACTATTATTTTCCTCCCGATGTGGCTGTGCAACAACTTTGGGTTAGATTTGGCTTTTGATGCTATGTCATTTTCGTATTGCCGTTGGGCCCTTCTCATTATCCATTCATATTCATTTCTAGCCCTTCGGCTCAGCTCCCTGTTTTCCCCGAGTGCTTTGCCTTCTACACTTTTTCCATGCTCTAGCATGGGTAAACCATGGGCTCACTCTTGTCTTCCCATTGTTTCTGTTGCCCATTAGCACGGACTTCTCTGCCTCCCTGCACTTTGTGGTCAAGTGTTGCATCATTTCGTTCACTGTGTGGGTGTACTCTCCTAATTGTGGTTGCAGGGGTCGATTCATAGCTCGTGTGTGTGTGTATGTGTGTGTGTGTGTGTGTGTGTGTGTGTGTGTGTGTGTGTGTGTGTGTGTGTGTGTGTGTGTGTGTGTACATACAATATGAGGAGTGTTCAACATTGGCTATATTATATATAATGTAAATATATATAAAGGAAATGGAAGTATTTATATAGCTTACATGCAGGTAGTTGAATTAATTTGTATTATTGATGTGTATTAGTGTCGGGGATGAATTTATATAATTATTATGGATATATATAATGTTAATATGTGTTACCCACATTGGATTCATATTAATGAGATGGATTTAACTACACTGGATTCATATTAATGAAATAGTGGATTCGTGGTGAACGTAGGGTTGTTATACAAGAATCAATGCTTGTTTAGAAAAACAAGTAAATGTAAGAGAGCGTATCAGATGGACGCACCGATAATGATTTATGAATGATGACGTTTTGCACACAGGTGAGTGATTACGTAGACTAGGTGACCAATGATGAGTAAGTGGAAGGGAGGGAGGGAATGAGAGGGGGAGAGAGGGGGAGTTGGTGAGTGGGAAGGAGAGTGGTTAGTTTACAGTTGTAATGAACACCTCATACCCATCCTGTGGACGGTAGTGTAAAAATTAATGAGTCATATGGAAAAATAAACACAAATGCAGTATAATGCGATCCCTTATTGACTGTTTAGCCCACACAGTGAGCTTTATCATGTCACAAACAGATCTACCTGGGTAAAGAGTACATGAGTATGTATATAATGTGGAGAATATTGTGTAGGTTGGATTTGAGACGGACCTGATTATCCACACTATGTATACTCGTGTACTCTTTACCCAGGTAGATGTGTTTGTGACATAATAAAACCCACTGTGTGGGCCAAACAGTCACTAAAGGATTGAATTATACTGCATTTGTGTTTATTTTATAATCGTGTTTGTATTTTATACCATTTATGTCCACATGTGATGGGTCCAGGTACTAGACCTCAAAGTTTTGATAGCTGAACAAGTGGGAGGTACGGAGGTGCTTGAGATGGGTGTGCGTGGGAGGGATGTGCGTGGGAGGGAGCTTAATAAGCAGCATACCAAGATGGGAATCTATTATGAATGGTGAAAGAGTGTTGGTAGGAAATCTGTGTGGCTCTTTCAGTCACTGTCAGCGTGGCGTGTGTTGCACTCACTGCCAAAAAGGTTTTCGCAAGCAACTTAGAGCCATTTTTACCCCCGAAACAACGCCTTTTGTTAATGACTGTTAAGGACGTCTTTTAACTAGGTGCTAACCAGCCATGTCTGATTTGTGGGTCAGTGCTGAATTGTTGCAGCCGCGGTAGTGTGATTTGTATTCTTCATTGAGTTGTTTATGTAACTCAAGAAGAAACAGAAAGAGGAGGATAAGGAGAAAAGGGAGGAAAATAAGGAGGAGAAGAAAAAGGAGGGAAACAAGAAAAAAAGAGGAGGAAGAGGAGAAGGACAAGAAGAAAAAGGAGAATGCGAAGAAAAGGGAGGATAAGAAAGAGAAATAGAAATGTCTTTCTTTCAGATTACTAGTAACCCGAAGGGGTAATAAGCCAGGATGGCACTAGAAAGCCAGTCAGTATGGCTTATTTCCACTGTGGGTCCTACCCTCTTGTAGATAAACAGGGAGCAACGTTTCACCCTGCCCGGATGTCGAATCCTGGCCCTTTAGATTGTGAACTCGAACGTTGTATGATTAAGCTGCGGGGAATTCATGGTGGTGATATTGTAAGCTTAATATAGACGTGTATGTGACAAGGTTTGTGGGGTGATGGTAGGGGAGATGGTGGAGGGATGCCAGAGGAGTGATGGGAGGGAGATGGTGGGGTGATGGTAGGGGATGGTAGAGGAGATGGTGGGGTGATGGTAGGGGATGGTAGAGGAGACGGTGGGGTGATAGTAGGGAAGTGATGATGGTGGAGTGATGGTAGGGGAGGTGGTGGGGGATGGTAGAGAAGATGGTGGGGGGATGGTAGAGAAGATGGTGGGGGGATGGTAGGGGAGATGCTAGAGGAGTGATGGGAGGGGAGATGGTATGGGTAATGGTAGGGGAGAGATGGTAGACGAAATGGTTGGATGGTGATTCGGTTGGTGACACCTTTAGTCAACATCACAAAGGTGCTCAACGTTAAGCACAGTACCAAAGGTGTTATTGGCAGTGCACATGACAAAGGTAATACTGGCAGTGAACATGACAAAGGTAATACTGGCAGTGAACATGACAAAGGTAATACTGACAGTGAACATGACAAAGGTAATACTGACAGTGAACATGACAAAGGTAATACTGGCAGTGAACATGACAAAGGTAATACTGACAGTGAGCATGACAAAGGTAATACTGACAGTGAACATGACAAAGGTAATACTGGCAGTGAACATGACAAAGGTAATACTGACAGTGAACATGACAAAGGTAATACTGACAGTGAACATGACAAAGGTAATACTGGCAGTGAACATGACAAAGGTAATACTGGCAGTGAACATGACAAAGGTAATACTGACAGTGAACATGACAAAGGTAATACTGACAGTGAACATGACAAAGGTAATACTGGCAGTGAACATGACAAAGGTAATACTGACAGTGAACATGACAAAGGTAATACTGGCAGTGAACATGACAAAGGTAATACTGACAGTGAATATGACAAAGGTAATACTGGCAGTGAACATGACAAAGGTAATACTGACAGTGAACATGACAAAGGTAATACTGGCAGTGAACATGACAAAGGTAATACTGACAGTGAACATGACAAAGGTAATACTGACAGTGAACATGACAAAGGTAATACTGGCAGTGCACATGAAAGCAATACTGGGAGTGCACATGAAGGTAATGCTGGCAGTGCACATGACAAAAGTAATACTGCCAGTGCACATGAAGGTAATACTGGCAGTGCACATGAAGGCAATACTGGGAGTGCACATGAAGGTAATGCTGGCAGTGCACATGACAAAAGTAATACTGCCAGTGCACATGAAGGTAATACTGGCAGTGCACATGAAGGCAATACTGGGAGTGCACATGAAGGTAATGCTGGCAGTGCACATGATGAAAGTAATACTGCCAGTGCACATGAAGGTAATACTGGCAGTGCACATGAAGGCAATACTGGGAGTGCACATGAAGGTAATGCTGGCAGTGCACATGACAAAAGTAATACTGCCAGTGCACATGAAGGTAATACTGGCAGTGCACATGAAGGTAATACTGGCAGTGCACATGAAGGTAATACTGGCAGTGCACATGAAGGTAATACTGGCAGTGCACATGACAAAGGTAATACTGGCAGTGCACATGACAAAGGTAATACTGACAGTGAACATGACAAAGGTAATACTGGCAGTGCACATGACAAAGGTAATACTGACAGTGAACATGACAAAGGTAATACTGGCAGTGCACATGACAAAGGTAATACTGGCAGTGCACATGAAGGTAATACTGGCAGTGCACATGACAAAGCAAGTGGTGTGGAAGGCCAGGGATTGCATGAGGACGATAAAGGGAGGGTGAAGACATGAAGAAGAGGAAGAAAATGAGGAGACTGAGAGAAGGAAGAAAAGAGGAATACGGAGGGGAACCAGGTGGAGAGGAAAGGAAGAATTTTTTTTTATTTTCCCCCCGAGGGTCGAATATATTTGGGCACTGGCACTCATCCTGTGAGTGAATGTACCACTGGCACTTATTCTGTGAGTGAATGTGCCACTGGCACTCATCCTGTGAGTGAATGTACCACTGGCACTTACCCTGTGAGTGAATATACCACTGACACTCATCCTGTGAGTGAATGTACCACTGGCACTCATTCTGTGAGTGAATGTACCACTGGCACTCATTCTGTGAGTGAATGTACCACTGGCACTCATCCTGTGAGTGTACCACTGGCACTCATCCTGTGAGTGAATGTGCTACTGCCACTCATCCTGTGAGTGACTGTACCACTGGCACTAATCCTGTGAGTGAATGTACCACTGGCACTAATCCTGTGAGTGAATGTACCACTGGCACTCATTCTGTGAGTGAATGTACCACTGGCACTCATCCTGTGAGTGTACCACTGGCACTCATCCTGTGGGTGAATGTACTACTGGCACTCATCCTGTGAGTGAATGTACCACTGGCACTCATCCTGTGAGTGTACCACTGGCACTCATCCTGTGAGTGAATGTACCATTGGCATTCATCCTGTGGGTGAATGTACCACTGGCACTCATCCTGTGAATGTACCACTGGCACCCATCCTGTAAGTGAATGTACCACTGGCACTCATCCTGTGAGTGAACGTACCACTGGCACTCATCCTGTGAGTGAATGTACCACTGGCACTCATCCTGTGAGTGAACGTACCACTGGCACTCATCCTGTGAGTGAATGTACCACTGGCACTCATCCTGTGAGTGTACCACTGGCACTCATCCTGTGAGTGAATGTACCATTGGCATTCATCCTGTGGGTGAATGTACCACTGGCACTCATCCTGTGAGTGAATGTACCACTGGCACTCATCCTGTGAGTGAACGTACCACTGGCACTCATCCTGTGAGTGAATGTACCACTGGCACTCATCCTGTTAGTGAATGTACCACTGGCACTCATCCTGTGAGTGAATGTACCACTGGCACTCATCCTGTGAGTGAATGTACCACTGGCACTCATCCTGTGAGTGAATGTACCACTGGCACTCATCCTGTGAGTGAATGTACCACTGGCACTCATCCTGTGAGTGAACGTATCACTGGCACTCATCCTGTGAGTGAACGTACCACTGGCACTCATCCTATGAGTGAACAAATTTCAACTCTAGCTTCTACTTCATTATCTTCAGTTCTTTCAACATTCCCTCATCACCACCTCTATAAATTACAGCTGTCCTGATTGTAGCAAACTTTGTATACTTTATCTATCGTTGCAAACCTTAGTTTCGAGGAGGAGGAAGAAGAGGAGGAGATGATGATATTGATATTTCGGGGTTGAAAATGGGATATAGGGTAGGAAGAAGAGGTTAAATGGTTAAATCTTCCCACTGGCCATTCATGTATGTCGTGCACTTCTTGCCAAATAGGGCAAGCGAAAATTTGTGTATGCAATAATTTCGCAAAAATCATTCTGAACCTAAGGAAAATATATATTTCATTGTGTTTATTAAATTATTGTAACCTATATCAAGTATATTAGTTGGATTAGGCTAAATTAAATTGCGCTTCTTGTAATAAGGTTAAGTAAGTTTTCTAAGGTTCTTTTGGTACAAAATCATTAATTTTTATATTAACATGCATTTGCGAAGTAGAGACGTGGGAGTAGTAGCAGTGGTTAGGACTAGCGTGTGTAGGACCTGCTAGCGGAGATGTAATTAGTGTCTGGCTCTGGTAGTATTAGTCAGCTTGAAGTAGACCTGCTTGAAGTGTTGCTGTAATCCACAATATGACAAGTGTTGAAAAAGACACAAGAGAAGTGGAGTCCTTTATTCAACGTTCTTAAAATGTTGGACCTTATTATGCTCTTGATAAAGCACATTGTTGGGCTGAACATGGCCCAGATAAAGGACTCTACGACTCTCGTGTCATATTTCACTAACTGTTGGAGTATTACCGTTGTATCCAACACCAGAGAACAATACTGTTAATGTGAACAAGACAAATCCTTCTCTTGTTTCTTTCAAGACTGTCGGAAAATGACCGGCCAGTTTCACCAGTATAACCTAAAATAACACTATGAAATTTTTGCAAAGGCTTAAAATGTTATAGAAATTAACGGGCAGTAATACGTGTGATAAGAACCGTTCTTGGTAGATGGCCGGTCGCACCGGAAGCCTTGTATATTCAAACAGAATGTTAACTAGTCTCCTGGACTTCAGTCACCTTCATCTGTGTCCTGAGCTGTGTTGCCTGTCATCGCTGGAGTAGACGCAGTCAACCAGGATTTAATAGATCGGCTCATCTTCTTAATCACAGAGAGTGTGATACTGTTTTTTTTTAAGGGGCTTAAACAGTAATTCTCTGATTTTTGCACTGGGTATGGTGGATCGCAGTTTCTGTTCGCGCGAGAAAACTCTTAAATCAGATATCTTTACCTTATATCTCATTTAATGCCTTTGTGGATTGTTAAAATTAGTTAATTTTGGTTGACAGACGACAATCGAGCCTAACTAAACCTAACCCCAACTTAATCTAAATAACGTTAATCGAGGAATTTACTACAAACCGTGTGGGAGAAATCGAAGAATGTACTAGGATGGTTTGATATATGCAGACCTGGCGTGAGCAGTCTTGATAAACTGAGACTGGACTTGTGTGTTTGGCCTTAACGGTATTTCACGTACAAAGAATAAAAAGGCACAATACCGTGACTGGAAGAATACACAAATAACCCGCACACAGGAGAAAGAAACTAGTGTATAATTTACCCATGTATAATTTACTTAGAAAACGTAACAATGTTTAATACATAATTGCCTCTGCGTTAAACATTTTCTTCACACACTTGCCATTTTCTGTATTACTTGCGTCATAATTTTTTTCTCTAAAGTAATCAGTTTTGTTCAATTTATTTTTATCATATTCCCGACAGTGACAATGGCAACTTTATTTCCATAAAATACAGTAGTACGTCACACACGTAGCTCACACACGTCAGGAATACCAGACTTGTGAACTACTTTCATAGTTTACATTAACCAAGATGAAGTACTGAGTTGTGTTGACATAGCTCTTAAAACTATACTGTGTGTGTGTGTATTTGCACTGGGTGTATTGTATATACACTGAGCGGTGTATATCTTTATGAAAAGTAAGGAATCACTTTAAAATGCGTGACGGAAATTATGAAAAGGTACAACAATGAAAGAATAGGAAGAGTCGGCCATGAGAGCGTCGATGTTAGGTTTGGTTAGGTAAGGTTTGTCAGGAAACAAGACAAATGTTTCCTGACGGGTCTTAGATGACCCGCAGCTGGAGCTTTTGGTCATCTGACCAAGACCTTTAGCTGGCTTTCCAGTCCACCCCTTTAAAAATTATGGTGTTGAGCATTTTTTACACGCACATGATCGCGGAAACTAATTACTTAAAAATATATTCAGTGGGTTTATTTAAACTCAATTTTTTGGAACTATAAAATATTCTCGACATGTGACCAGCCTCGTTGATAGGCTGGCTATAAGCCTATTATAAACTAATCAAAACAATCGATATGTTCACGTTTGTGGAAAACGTTTTTTAAAAATTACCTTTTTTGTGCTATCAGCATTTTTTTAGCACCTGTACATTTTTTTTATGGCATATGCCTTTTTCACCTTTGTGATTTAACAATGGTTCAGGAGGTGAATCCTTAATGAATGTAATCAACTTAAATAAATTTCACCTCGTATACATTAATTCAGGCGGAAACGCAGCCAGCCTAGTTGAAACTTTTAATTGAGATTCAAGCTGAGGGTAAATATGGCGAAAATTTTGTCAAGTGAAATTTCATTGGTAGAGCCACACGGTGTTAAGAGTGTGTGGCCTCAGCTGTTTATTCCAGTATCCATGCAACTTGAGGGATACTCGTCAACCATTGTTAAACGATGAGGAATACACGTCAACCATTCTTACACCATGAGGGATACACGTCAGCCATTCTCACACAATGAGGGATGCACGTCAACCATTCTCACGCCATGAGGGATACGCGTCAACCATTCTCACACCATGAGGGATACACGTCAACCATTCTTACACCATGAGGGATACACGTCAACCATTCTCACATGAGGAATACACGTCAGTCTTCCACCATGCGGATTGACGTCAAAAATTCGCACACCATAAGGGATACTCGTACAGATTTGAACGTACCCCGATATTCAGCAGTAGCTACCTTACCAAATATATCAGGGGTTGTTAGTTTTCAACATGTTTATATTTGGCATATATACTTTTTTATGTGATTATGAAATCTATTCTAACCCAACTTACAGAAAATAGAATTTGTGGTTGTATAGAGAACGTTAGGAAATTGACGCTGAGTCTCGCGAGAAAATTAATGTGTTATGACAAGGTGACATTAGATCACTATAAATCAGTAGGTATAACGTGCGAGACGTACACACTGGAGGTATACGTTTCTCTGTATATACAATGTGTATATATTAAAGTATTCTTGACTGGTTGGTAGTGTACTAGTTACATATATATAGCCTTAATAACCCTCATGTAGCTGATAGGCTTCAAACAGAATTTTACAATATATACACCGAGGGGTGTATATCTGTCTGTATACACTAAGAGTTTACTTTAATGAAGATTCTGTGTATTAAAGTGTAGTCTTGATTGCGTGATAAACAGGTTACATGCAGTCTCGTGTAGTCCGTAGGTTTGAAACCCAATCAAGCAAGAATCGTGGAGTCATTGCTAAAGGGACACCACCTCAAGAATGTCCTTTTGACTATTGTAGTCGGTAAATTCAGCGAGTTGAGCAAAGGCGACAGAGTATACCTCAGAGATCAGTAAATTTCACTTGCTGCGCAACTGTGGTGGAGCCACAGAGTTTAGCGAGCGGTAAATTTAGGGAATTGAGTGATTGTGGCGAGCGCAGGGTGAACTTAGTGGACATGTACAGTACTTTAACATGTTAAGCAACGGTGACACGAG
This sequence comes from Cherax quadricarinatus, assembly GCF_038502225.1. Taxonomy (NCBI): domain Eukaryota; kingdom Metazoa; phylum Arthropoda; class Malacostraca; order Decapoda; family Parastacidae; genus Cherax; species Cherax quadricarinatus. The sequence continues at coordinate 1,961,164 of NC_091375.1, forward strand.
CCACTATCAATCAAGTGTATTTGTTCAATTGTCTCTCGTGTATTTGTTCCCTTGCTGCACCCACGTACGCTCACCACAAATGCATTGTGATAAAAAATTATTATTGTTTATTATTATTATTATTATTATTATTATTATTATTATTATTATTATTATTATTATTATTAACTCTTCTTACGGGAGTGCATTAATGCAGATTACATTGAATTCTGAATTTGATTTTTCTTTTCACTAAAAAAAAATGCTGAAGGATCATTTTTTTCATACAAGGAAAAACCGCTGCAATGGTACAAGTGAATGGAGAGAGAGAGAGAGAGAGAGAGAGAGAGAGAGAGAAAGAGCAGATACGTGTACTGATATACAAATAATTTTTATAAATATAACCCATTTTTTATGGATTTGAGAGAGCTATCTGTAGACTCCTGCTATGTGCCTCAGTAATTTAAAAACATGAAAATATTTCTGAAGGATGCTTCCGGGGGTCAATGTCCCCTCGGGCCGGTCATAGACCAGGTCTCCTGGTGGATCAATGCTTGATCAGTCAGACTGTTACTGGTGACCGCACGCAGTCCAGTGTACGAGCCACAGCCTGATTGATCGGAAACTGTCTTGAGGAACTTGTCAATTTCCGTCTTGAAGACAGCCAGAGTTTTTTTTTTTTTTTTGTAATTCTCATGAAGAGTCGGGGACTTCTGACACTCAACGAGCCCTTAGTGTACTCGTCTTGCTCCTGTTTTTATTGGCGGTATTCCATCATTTGCCAAGTTTTGTTTTCATACGGAATGGTGTCAGTGTTCAGGTACGGGACCAGCCCCGGTAGGATTTTCCAGTTGTAAGTAATGATGTACCTTTCCCCTACGTTCCTTGGAAGAGTTTAAGGAGAAGTCAAGTATTCCCAGTAGTTCTAATATTTGAATGTATACGAGCAGTAAAAGTTCTCTCTGTGTTGTCTTGCTCTGGAATCGTGCCTGCCTTGAAGAGGGCCATTAGTATACAGCAGTAAATAACAAAAAGGCACAATACCGTGACTGGAACGATACACAAATAACCCGCCGTCCTGCTCCTCCTCTGTTAGTGTGACTTTGTCAATGGTCCAAGTCGGACCGAAACGTCGTCGTAAGCTTCTGTCTTTTATGTGCGGGTTATTTGTGTAGTATACAGCAGTGTTCCAGCCAGGAGAGACCATGTGACCTGAAGAATATCATCATTAGTTCAGTGCTACTTGTCTTGAAAGTTTTAGTTATCAAGCTTATCATTTTCCTTTTGGTAGCAATAGCAACTGTGGCATGCAAAGAGTATGTTACAATTCCATCTGTACATAGTGTACATATTTGTATATAGTGGAGGAAGGCAAAATATACTTTATAGTCTATCTGCTGAGTTTGTTTTGCTCCAGAACCCCATTACGACCAGGTCACAGGCCATTCATTATCTGTGTTCGTAATAGCAACAATGTTGTGATCCTTGAATATAAGATCTTCTGACATTATTGCTCTCAAGTCTCGCACAAGTAGCTTTCGCTTTATTAAATTATAATTATTTGAGTTTGTTCTGTACTCCGTTTCAGTCTTTATATCCTCCATTCTTCCACAGCGGAGCAAGTGAAACTTATCCTAATTGAACATCTTATTGTTGTCCGAGGCCCTCTGTAAGACTTTATTTAAATCTGCATGATGATTCACTGTTTTCCAGGGATACCACTCTCATAGAAATTCTGGTGTCATAAGCAGAGGATGTTAGTGTTGCTGTGGTTTATTTTCTCGTCTATGTCGGATAAAGAATGAGAAACAAGTGGGGCGAGTACTGTGCCTCGAGGAACAGAACTTTTCACAGTGTCAGCTTCCGACTTTACACTCTTTACTACTATCCTCTGGATTCTCTTTCTTAAGAAGTTAAATATCCATCGGCCTACTTTACCAATTAATCCTTTTGTGCATATATGCTATTACACCATAGTCGTACATGTCGGAGGATTTTGCAAAATCAGTGTATACTACAGCATTTAGCTTGATTTCCAGCGGTTTCAAGACAATGTCGTAATGCTCTGGTAATTGTGAAAGGCAGGAATGAACTGCTCTAAACCCATGTTGCCCTGGATGGTGCAGTTGTTGTGATTACATGAGATTGGCAATCTTGCTTTTTAGGACAACGAACAACGCAGTTTCGGCCTAAACAGCGGTGAGATTGCCTGTTTGTCAAATTATAATAGGCTGATTTCGTAAATAATTGTGGTTATGACATTTATGACTAACTTAACCACAGTAATTATAAATTGGTATTAATTAGTCGTAGCAAATTGCTAATGATTATACTGAATTAAAGAATAATGTAAGCACTTTTTATGTTAAAAACTATGAATAACTAACGATCCATACCACGGGCGAGGATTGAACCCGCGGTTACAGAGTCATTACGATCTCGTGAGTCATAATAACTAACGATTTCTGTTCGGCAATTCATGAACTTAACGTTAATAACATGTTAAAAACACAAAACAAAATAATCTGAGTACTCCACTAAAGGTAGGTTCCTTGATGCGAGTGAGGGGCTCTTGATCTAGGAAATTGGATCTATGCTCCAATTCCCTGAATTGAGCCTGCATGCCTTACAATCCCCCCCTTACAGGCGCTTTATAATCTCTACGGGTTTAGCGCTCCCTGTGATAATGATCTAAGTACATATTCACTTCCAACGAGGTTTAACAAGTCGAAAAATCAACTTAAAATATAAAACAAAGTGTGCAATATTACTCTTAAGGTTGAGCAACTGAGTTGCTTGTGGATGTAATCTACAGAATAAACCAGTAATCCTTTTGGAAAGACCACACGTGATCCCTTGACTTTAATGATTTACATACACTAAGCCTGTGTGTGTGTGTGTGTGTGTGTGTGTGTGTACTCAGAGTTGTGTTAGCATAGGATGGGTGTGTGGTAATGTTTCTGTCGTGGGTAAATATGATAAATTGAATATTATGTGACCTGCCCCACTGTATAGCAGTGATAAAATAACTGGGAAGATTACTTCTCTAATAATGCGATAGGAGTACTAGGGATAAATATAGTGAACTGAATTGGTTTCTATCCTCATAGACGCGGAGGCAGACACGCAGACAGACACGCAGACAGACACGGAGGCAGACACGCAGACAGACACGGAGACAGACACGGAGGCAAACACGCAGACAGATAGCAGGCAGGCACGGAGATAGGCAGTAGGCAGGCACGGAGGCAGACAGCAGGCAGGCACAGAGACAGACAGCAGACAGGCACGGAGGCAGACAGCAGGCAGGCACGGAGGCAGACAGCAGGCAGGCACGGAGACAGACAGCAGGCAGGCACGGAGGCAGATAGCAGGCAGACACGGAGGCAGACACGGAGGCAGACACGGAGACAAACACGGAGGCAGACACGGAGGCAGACACGGAGGCAGACACGGAGGCAGACACGGAGGCAGACACGGAGGCAGACACGGAGACAGACACGGAGACAGCAGGCAGGCATCATGTACGTCGCCCACCTCCATGAGGACAAACTGGATTTTAGCCAAGAGTGTTTTTACCATTACCGTTGAAAACTACATTACTACACTGAGGGTATAGTGTGGGTGTGTGTAAACCATTTCTCTCTCTCTCTCTCTCTCTCTCTCTCTCTCTCTCTCTCTCTCTCTCTCTCTCTCTCTCTCTCTCTCTCTCAAAAGAGAGTAGATACACAATAATATTACTGTTACACTTGTGTGTATACCTGATATTTCCTCAGTCTTGAGTGGTGCTGGGGTGGGTAGTCCATGCGTGTTGGTGTGTAGCCTCGTGCTAAGTAGCTTGCTAGACGTTTTGCCTTCTTGTGGTTGGTAGTTGATTTTTTGTGTTAATTGGGCGTTTTTGGTGGTTGTTGTTCCTGGTGTTTACTTTTGGTTGTTGCTCCTGGCGTTTATCGTTGGTTGTTCCTGGTGTTTAGCTTTGGTTGTTGTTCCTTGTGTTTATCTTTGGTTGTTTCTGATGTTTAATTTTGGTTTTTGTTGTAGTTGTTATTACTTTGCTTTTTAAATGGGTTTTGAGAGTTGCTTTTTAGTGGTTGATGTTTTTAGTAACTTTTGTGGTTGTGGTTTATATGATTGTAGTGTTTATAATTTGTGATTGTATTGTTTATATTTTAGGCATTCTCCTCCGTCCCCTTTCCTTTCCTCTCTACTTGCTTTATTTCCGTTTAATCATTCTTTAGAGTCTAGAGCACCACCACTCAGCTCTTCCCCCATCGTTTCCAATTATCCCCACATACAGTGTCCACTATTCCCCATACTGATTTTCTCTGCGCGTCCCTAACTAAGGCATGTTTTAAAAATGCTTGTAGAAAAAACAAATTTATACAAAATGTGTGTTTATTAAAAAATTGCATGGAGCAAATTGCAAATATAGGTTCACTTGGTACGAACCAGGTAAACCTAGTTCAAATCTAAAATTATATTACGGTATATGAGATTCAAATTTAATTTTCACAATGTCGAGAATTCAGCAGGGACTGAAGGTAAGAGGTTCACATCATTGTCTGTACTGAGGAGAGGAAATGTTACCACAGCACCATTGAACATCCTTCAGTCGCTGAAATATTACTCCATGTTAACATTGTACATTACTGTCAGGAATAAGTTAGGTGTACGGTAACATTGGTTCATATTTACAGTGGGTCGAATCCCAATATAGTTCTTATATATTCATACAAATAAACCTATTAAAAATACCAGTGAAAAAAAACATCGATGCCTGAGTTTTTTCTGGCGTTTACGCACATATCAAAATACCAACAAGTGATGTGGTCACAAAAAAATTACATTAATTACATTTGTTACTTCTCCAGAATCAAAGTAAGTAAGGGAAATCATACCTACATACACAATACTAGGATCTCTCAATCCCACAGTCTTGATGCTGTTGAAAGGTTCGTCAAGTCTTGATGTTGCTGAAGGATTCTTAATCCAAGAGGTGAGTCGGCCGTAGACTTTTCTTAATATTACGGAATTTTCCTAAGACAATTGCCAGATACATTTTCTGATCTGTTGCAGTGTTTTTCCTGTTATTCCTGCCTGCTGCTCTAGCTTTTGTACCAGTTTCTAGTGCAGTACTTTGTCAACGTCGTCTTCCAGTCCAAGAAAATCCAATCTACCAATCCCTCTCTCTCCTCCCCGTTCCTTCAACCTTAAACCTGATTTTTCCACATCCATTCTATTTTTATGCACTGTATAATTCTTATGGGTTTGGCGCTTCCCCGTGAATAATAATTTCAGAGGCCCCCATTTCTACGTGAGTTATGCCGAATAGCCTAAAGGGGGTTTCCTTAAACTATCAATTTGTTCTAGGCGAAGACTATGGTTGCTATGAGTAAGACACTATGCTGGTTGTGACTTTCATTGAATAGACATTTCATCTACCAGGGAAGTTATCAATTGATAACGTCTCTATTGTGTTATGCTCACATCCTTGTACTGGGGATATTCTGCCACTGTTACAAACTGCAAGAACTGTCCCCTAGTGTGACTTCATACACACAATATCTTCAATGTTAGTAGTGTTGCCTGTGTACCACTCATGTGTAGGCATGGTATGTGTAACCGGTGGTTACAAGCAGTGATTGTTAGAGTAGGGTATGCTATGCTAATGCTAGTTTAGTTACACAGCTAATTTTAGCTTAGCTACGCTAATATACACTAGTTCAGAATACAGCACTGCTACCATACTGACTGGAATGTTAGCCTAGCCGTACTAGCACTCGACACTGACGCTCAGAATACAACACCGCTCCCACACTGACTGGAATGCTAGCCTAGTTTAGCCATGCTAGCACACACTATACTGACTAATCCAGAATACCACACTGTCTCCTCACTGACTGACACGTTTATGTTGGACAATAAACAAAGGTTCCTGCTACGCTCCCAGTACCTCGTGCCTCAAAAATTTGTATTAGTGAGGAGAGTTGCAACTCTCACCGCATGGGTCGCTGGTTCGAATCCCGGCAAGGCTAGTCTTCTGTAAGCAAAATTACAGAGCGTCCAGTCAGGCCAGCTTCTATTACACTGTATAGCCCTTGTGGCTTAGCGCTTCTTTTTGATAATAATAATAATAATAATAATAATAATAATAATAACTGCTCCCAGCTCAAGCTGATTGATTTCAACACCTAGCATGAACCCAGTCCCACTGATGGAATATGACAAGGAACTATAGCTAGCTTTTGTTATCTCTGTGAAATTATATAAAATAGGGTAGCAGCAAATTACTGATGTATCCAACTTTTGTTGGATAAAAATATATACAGCTCCCTCCCAGCCACCTCTTCCTAGCTCGTCATCCACACATCCCATTAACCCTTCCTCTTGTCCCATCACTTCTGAGGTGAGAATAGACATCGTCGTGCGGTGGTACACCCTTGCAGACTCCTCCAGTAAACTAGCTCCTCTCTGGGCACTCGACTCTACCCCCAGGACATTCGGACTGGTGTTGCTCTTCGCCTAGCCGCCCCCATACCGACCGAACTTAGGTGTATTTGCGGCAGGGCGACGGCTGATCATTTCGGACTTCATGGTCTCGTGTGTCACACATCAGAAGGGAAGTATGCTAGACATGAGGTCAATGACATCATAAAGAGAAGCCTCGCCACAGCCCGTTGCCCAGCTCAACGGGAACCCAAGTACAGAGGTCTGACGGAAGTCCAAGGTGTCTTGATGGAGCCACTATGCTATCCTTGGAAGGATGGTAAGCAGATTATTGCCTTGGACTACACCTGTGCTGCCACATTGGCAGACACCTACTTGCCATACTCCGAAGCTGAAGGGGGTGAAGCTGCCAGCTACAGGGAGACCCGGAAGACCCGCAAATATAAAGGCCTTTCCCCTTGCTGTAACTTCATCCCAATAGGGTTGGAGACGCTTGAAGCATGGGACAAGTGTGCTCTAAAGCTGGGTGAAACTAAGAAACTAAGGATCACAGGGCGGCCAGCTTCTCTTTTAGAGACTCAGTGTTGCGACCCAGAGGGCAAATGCCTGCAGCATTCTGAGCACGCGGCCTACCGCCGGGGAGCTGGACGAAGTATTGAGATGTTATCTGTGTTGTTCTACTTGCTATTGTATTTTTATTTTTGTCAGTGTATTTTGTCTTTAAATAAAGCCTACATAGAATATAGAATATAGGGGGTGGTATAAGACAATATGCCACATCCATCAACTTGACATCCCTTCTTCTGCCTCGGCACACTGCCCAGTGTGAGAATGGAGGTACGTACATATTATTTCAAGTATTAGGAATGAGGCGGCAGGCTCCTAGCCTGTATTCCACAATTCCCTTTAAGGGAGGTTCCTTAACGCTGGTGAGGGGCTCTTGATCCAGGGAATTGGATCTGCTCCGGTTCTCTGAAATCAGCCTGAATGTCTTCCATCCCCCCCACATGCGCTGTATAATCCTATGGGTTTAGCGCTCCCCCATGATTATAATAATAATCCATAATGACTTGAGAAGATTACTCACCAAATCAGTCATAACCCACAGACAACCTCTATTCTACACAGAGCTGGGCTTGTGGTAATCATTACAGCTTATATTACACATCCTGCAATTCAGCTTAAACTTCAGTTTTCGAGGCGGGCACCAGGATGACCCCTGCAGTCTGGGTTCTCCTTGCTCCCGGTGCGGGTCCACAAAAACGTGAAGCTTGCCCAACATCATTTGTACCACATAAAGAAACACAAATTGTATTGTAACTGGGTTGTGACCTGCTGTAAGGGAGGTGAGTTTTGCCCATGCACCTTCCCAGTCCAGACTGCTGCTAAGATTCCTCTGTTGGCAGTGAGTGGATGGGAGTTCCCTTGCTGGGTGGAGCTGACAATTGACTCGTTTTTTCGATCATGCTTTGGTTCATGAGTTGAGGATCAAGGCTTTTACGAATTTGTGGTTCATGAAGCACTAAACCTTTGTGGGTCGTTTAGTTTAGGAAGCAATGAACGTTCAGTCCTCAGTACACTAATTGAAGCCCGGTTACTGACCAATGTTGGTGCCTGCAGTCTACTGTTAAGTCAAATAGTGTGATGGGTGTGGGAGCTGCATTTATACTCACTAGCGACACGTTGTTCCTAGCAACTAATATAGCTTAGTTTTCATTGCTGGAGTTCATGCTATTTACTGTTAAGCAGTGCTGTATAGCCCTTGTGGTTTAGCGCTTCTTTTTGATTATAATAATATTTACTGTTAAGGAGTGGTTGGCTATCTACACTCCAAACACAAGGATGTGCAATTGTGTTGGTGCCCGGAGTATGATGGAGTCCCAGATATGAGGTTAGGTATGAGGGCAAATCTGCTGTGAGTGCGCACTACACCAGGCTTTTTCATCATGACTTTCTGTGCAAAGTACAGGCGGCCCCGCTGTACAGTGCTTCGCTTTATGGCATTTCACTAATGCAGCGGCTTTCAGTTAAGCCCATTCTTCATTTATTCAAACTCCCTACATGTAATAAATATTTTTACTACTCACTATAAGCTAAGGATGAAAATATTTTAAGTAATGTGTGTAGTGTATATGCATATTTTAGGCCTAGCTCTATTGCTCACTTAATATATGATAGTATAAATATGTTATCATGCTTGTATATACATTTGAAAGTGAAAAAAGGCCGTGTTTCACTTTACACTGATTTTCGGTTTACAACAGTAACCCAGTAGGTGGGTATAATGTTTCAGTGTTTCCTGACGCGGGTCTTAGTCGTATGATGACCTACACTGTAGCTGGAGCTTTTGGTCATCTGACCGAGGACTTCCGCTGGCTTTCTTAATCATATGATGACCCACAGCTGGAACTTTTGGTCATCTGACCGAGGACTTTCGCTGACTTAACGGTCCACCTCTTTAAAAAAAAAAATCATAGTTATGATTATAACTATGGAGCGGGTTATTTGTGTATCGTTCCAGTCACGGTATTGTGCCTTTTTATTATTTATGATTATAACCATTATTTTCCTTAGCAGTATCCCGGAACCTAACCTGTTGTATAAGCGGGCTCCACCTGGACGGTGATAAGTGACATACTGGCAGCAGACGAGCAGCAAGCTAAGTAATCATCCCTAGGACGTGGGTGTCTGCGCTTTTCATATAAGTCGTCACTGTAAGACTTCGCTGAGGCTGGGGAGTAATCGCTCATGGACACCTTGCGGTGAATTCTGACTGTGTTCAGCTCATGACACGGCGCAAAGTGCATATAATACACGTTCTAATATTTTCTCCTTAGCTTTGATTTTTTTGTTTGTTTTAGCATGATTGATATTACTGGTCTCAACACAACACAAATAACCCAAGCATAAGAGAATTAAATTTATGACGGTTTCGCTCAGACTTGGACCATTAACAACTTCCATTCTCGTATATGTGGCTTATTTAGTGTTTTGCGTATTGTTCCGGTCACGGTATTGTACCTTTTTATTCATCAAGTGTTTGTCTGTGAAGTTCTTGGTGACATTTCTGGCCAGACGTTTAGTGTGGGTAGTGTAGTTTTAAGTTGTTAATAATATTTTATCGGCTTAAGAACTTTATGGAACTTTTTGTAGTTTAATCTGTCGTGGTTTTTAATGAGTACGTTACGTTTACCTGGAGAGGGTTTCGGGGGTCAACGCCCCCGCGCCTCGGTCTGAGACCAGGCCTCATGGTGGATCAGGGTCTGATCAGCCAGGCTGTTACTGCTGGGCGCACACAAACTGACGTACGAACCACAGCCCGGTTGGTCAGGTATTGACTTTAGGTGCCTGTCCAGTGCCTTCTTGAAGACAGCCAGGAGTCTATTGGTAATCCTCCTTATGTACGCTAGAAGGCAGTTGAACATTAAAATGGTATAAAATACCGACAGGTTGTTAGGTAAGACATATATGCAACAGTTAGGTATCTTTATTTCGAAACGTTTCGCCTACACAGTAGGCTTCTTCAGTCGAGTACAGAAAAGTTGATAGAAGCAGAAGAGACTTGAAGACTGATGGACTTGGAGACTTGATGGACTGATTACATCGTCTTCAAGTCTCTTCTGCTTCTATCAACTTTTCTGTACTTGACTGAAGAAGCCTACTGTGTAGGCGAAACGTTTCGAAATAAAGATACCTAACTGTTGCATATGTGTCTTACCTAGAAGGCAGTTGAACAGTCTTGAGAGATTTTATTTTATATTGAGATTTTATTATTTTATATAGTGCTGAACACACTTCCAGTAACTAAATTTTCTCTCTCCCTCCTACCTAGGAACATGCTGGTATACAGTTGGTATAACTGTGTGCAGCTGATGGGTAGCAGGGTATACCCCCATTTTATGAATTTTAAGTATTCATGAATAACACTACACACACACACACACACACACGCTTGTATTAAAATGCACCAAAATGGTTAGGCCACTTACCTCTATTATCCCACCTCCCCTCCCCCTACCCACCCTTTTCCCATATTTCCATCCTAGCCCAGCTTTCTTCCTTCCCCATCTTATCAAAGCTCTGGTCATATCTGACCTCACCTTCCCTCTTCCATCCTTCCTACTGCCCCACCTACCTCCCAGGCAACCTTGCTGTATAACATATATGTTACATGATAAGTAATGATAATCTTAGATAAAGTCTGATAATGAGGGAGGAGAGCTAACAGGTGTCCTCGCATAGCTGTTGATAACCCCCATTGCACTCTCTTATTTAACATCCGTCTTGATTAGATAAGTTGTTGCAGCCCAAGAATCTCTAATTATCATAACCATAATTTTTAAAGCGGTGCAGGGGTAAGCCAACGGAAGGCCTCGGTCAGATGACCAAAAGCTCCAGCGACAGATAATCCTATGACTAAGACCCACATGAGGAAACACTTGTCCTGTTTTCTGACTAATCTTACCTAACCTAACCAAGAATCTCTAAACACATGAAGACCATTTACAGAGAGTAATTGTTGAGGCTTGATCCTCCGTCCTCTAATCGCTGCCCAGCACCAAAGATTCACTCCCACCATCATAGTGATGGTACATAGTACCAACAAGTGTGTGTATAAATTGACTGTTTAAAGAAAACGGCTTTGAAGATTTTCAAAAAATCAGGAATACTCGTGTAATTAACACAAGTTTTCCTTTAGGAAATTAATAATAATAAATTTCTTTCTTTTCTGCAGTATACAGGTAATTTAGTTTACATGTAATAAAACATTGTTAGGCGCAAAAGAAAGCCACTAGCATGCGGTGTTAAGATTAGCATATATATTATCAATATTTAACCTAGAATAACTCGGTAAAATTACACACTGAGGTTCGGGGGTTCGATCCCCAGTACGGATGAAAACAGTACGTGTTTCCTTAAGACAACAACAATTATCACCACTACTAGTACTTCAGTTATCGCCACTACAAACATTTCAATCATTACTTCAATTATCACCGCAACTAGTAATTCAGTTTCTCCAGTACTAGCATTTCAATTATCACCATTACCATAACATAAATTCAAGTGCTATCCATGTTCACCAAACAGTAAATACGTACCTGAGTGTTAATCGACTGGTGTAGGTCGCATTCTGGGATAAAATTAACCCAATTTGCCCCGTAGCCTGGTGGCTAAAGCTCTCGCTTCACACGGCGAGGCCCCGGATTCAATTCCTGGCGAGGGTATAAACATTGGGCGTTTTTCCTTACACCGGTTGTCTATGGTTCCCATAAGTAAAATGGTACCTGGGTGTTAGTCGACTGATGTGAGTCGCATCCTGGGACAAAACTGACCTAATTTGCCCGAAATGCTCTGCATAACAAGCGGCTTTCTATATAGTAGTATGTCATTGATGTCAGCTATGACTGTATACCTTGTACATGTACTTGTAGAAATAAATATTATTATTATTATTATTAAAATGCCTAGTCAATGGGATTTAAGTGATTTTTTGAATATATGAACTCAAGTTGTAATAAACAACTGTCGTTGCACACAGAGGTCTGAATGGAGTGTAGATGTGAAAATACCCCCGTGTTAATGGGATTTTTTGGTTCTCTGTGGGGACGGTTCTTTGAGCATAACGTTTTGAAATTAGTCCCAGGAATAAACTGCTAGTGTTTTTACGCTAAAAGAGAGGAGGTAAAAAGAGAGAGCGAGGTACATGTGTATTTGTGAGAGAGAGTTAGGTTTATGTATATTTTATGTGCCCATAACATCTATGTGCCATCCAGACTCTTGTAAACCAAATTGTATGTTATGTACGCAAACCTTAATGAAAACTTGAACTTTCAGTGTACAGTGAGAGACATGCACTTCTCAGTGTATGTACGCAAAGACATACACCTCTCGGTCTATGTACTCTGAGCAGTGCCGGATTTACTTATAGGCTTGGCAGGCTTAATTAAGCCTAGAGCCTCAAATTCTAGGAGGCCTCTGGCCAAGGTGTATAATACTTTTGACATTATCATAAGTCTTTGTTACACATGCTGCCATAACGCACAGTAGTCTCTGGAGAACCCTTCAGTAATGTTCCTTGTACTCCGTTTCAGAATAATAATGTCTTAAGCCAGTAATTCGACATTACCATTGATTTCTGTATTTTTGTCCTTCCAGGAAAGCAGTGAGATTGATAAGTTGACTGAGGTCTTCAGTCATTTGTACTCTGATGTTAATGAGAAGGTTGATACCAGGCTTCAAGCTGGTATCAACCTTCTCTTTAACATCATAACTGGAATTTGTGTTTATGCTGCATTTTTGGACCAGTGTGCTAGATCATTCTCACAAAGTCAGCAAAGTCATTCAGAAATCAGAACTGTTACCGGGCACTTGTGCATGTTTGTACAGTTCACTTCAGTATTTTTTAAGCAAAATTAGAGAAGATTTTGACGAACTTGATCAACAAGCAAAAGCCACAACTGTCAGAAGAGACAAACAGTAAGGAAACAGCAAGGATATGAGGGAAGTGAACTTGGTCCTGATGCCTTAGATGAACTCTCTTCAAGAGATAAGTTTAGGATAAAATCCTTTATTTCTATACTAGATGCACTTGAAGCCAATTTAAGAAGAGCTGCTGTGTACACTGTACAGTGATGTTGCACAAATGTTTTCCTTTCTTGCTTATCTGACAGCATCTAAGCAAGAAATTCAGCAGTGTGTTGAAGTGTTGATGGAAACACCCCAGATGTTGTTGACCTGAAACTTATTAATGAACTTTTGCACTTTCACTCGTACATGAGACAAAGCCAGAGACCTAGAGAAGAGCAGTAACTGTCTCATACAGACCTTTATCAAATTATATACAAGGAAAAAAATTCAGATGTCCTCCCCTAATGTGGAAGCAATCTGTGGCTATTTCTTAGCTTAATGGTCACTAACTGCTAGGGAGGGAGGTCTTTTTCAAGCCTCAGAAAAAAATAAAAAAAGAATTAAGGACCACAGTGTCTCAAGACATTGTGCATTGAAGGTGACAAACTTAGACAAACAAATTTTGATGAACTTTTGGATGATTTTGCTATAAGGAAGGTTAATTTTTTTTTTTTTTTAGTCTCTGGGGGAAGTGGAACAATTCTTCCTCCGTAAGCTATGCGTCGTAAGAGGCAACCCAAATGCCGGGAGTAAAGGGCTAGTAGCCCCTTCTTATGTATACATTACTAAATTTACAAAGAGAAACCTTAGTTTTTTCATCTAGGTCACCATGCTTAGGTGGGATATGGCCGGTTTGTTGAAAAAAAATATATATTTTATAAAATATAACAGTAAACGTACAATTTCAGTTTCCTAAAAAATTCCCTCTTGTTCCGCAAAATGCTTTCAAAATTTGGTTATTGCAAAAGTTTTTCAGTGTTAATTTTAACGTTTTTTTTTTTTTTGCAATCACTACTTATTTAACGATAACATCTTATATCCTTTAGAGGTGGAATTCCTCTCAAGGAAGGTTCCTTGATGTTGGTGAGGGGCTCTTGATTTAGGGAATTGGATCCGTGCTCCAGTTCCCTGAATTAAGCCTGAATGCCTTCCACATCCCCCCCCAGGCGCTGTATAATCCTCCGGGTTTAGCGCTTCCCCTTGATTAACATAACATAGAGGTGGAATTGTGAATTTTCGGAATATCAAACACCCATCGTCATCGTCGGCTTCAGTGAATTTTTCATAAAACACCCTTCCATCTTCCTCTGGTGGTGAGGATGGGGGATTGTGAGGGGCCTCACAAGTGGAAGAGCCTAGGGCCTCTCTTCATCTAAATCCGGCACTGACTCTGACGTGTAAACCTCACAATGTACTGTATATATGGCGTGTACAGAGTAGAGCACTTTTGTGAGTGTGTACCCCGTTTTCTGTGGTTACTGAGACTGCTTATTAAGGGGTAACTTATTCAACCACTCTACTGCCAAGTTTGTCCTCCGTCCACTGACTTTTTTCCAACATTTTCATTAAATTACCCGAGGAGAACTTCATTTGAATAAGCATTTATTTTATTCATAGTTTCAATTGGTTTGTATAATTGTTATATATATATATATATATATATATATATATATATATATATATATATATATATATATATATATATATATATATATATATATATATATGAATATGTAAAACTGGTCAATTAGCAAGAACTCATTTAAAATTAAGTCCTTTCTGAAATTTTCTTTTATACGTTTAATGATAGGATGGATAATGAGACCTTTCAAAACGAGAGATGCCAAGCCAATGATGATCCTTTTCAAATCACTTGTTCTCTCTAGGCTGGAATACTGCTGTACATTAACCTCTCCATTCAAAGCAGGTGAAATCGCAGATCTAGAGAGTGTACAGAGATCCTTTACTGCACGTATAAGTTCTGTCAAGCACCTTAACTACTGGGAACGCTTGGAAGCACTTGACTTGTACTCGTTGGAACGCAGGAGGGAGAGATATATAATCTACACTTGGAAAATCTTGGAAGGAATGGTCCCAAATCTGCACACAGAAATCACTCCCTACGAAAGTAAAATACTGGGCAGGCGATACAAAATGCCGCCAATAAAAAGTAGGGGCGCCATTGGTACACTAAGGGAAAACACCATAAGTGTCCGGGGCCCAAAACTGTTCAACAGCCTCCCCTCAAGCATTAGGGGAATTGCCAATAAACCCCTGGCTGCCTTCAAGAGAGAGCAGGACAGATACCTAAAGTCAGTGCCGGATCAGCCGGGCTGTGGCTCGTACGTTGGACTGCGTGCGGCCAACAGTAACAGCCTAGTTGATCAGGCCCTGATCCATCGGGAGGCCTGGTCGTGGACCGGGCCGCGGGGGCGTTGATCCCCGGAATAACCTCCAGGTAACCTCCAGGTTAATGTAAAAAATTTTAATTTTGCACAAAAAGAATCTTAGAAAACTTACCTAACCTTATTATAACAAGAAAAATTTATTTTAGCCTAACCCAACTAAATATATTTTAGATTTGTTTACAGTAATTTAATACTAAACAAACACAGTGAAATATATTTTTTTCGTTAGATTCAGAATGATTTTGGCGAAATTATTGCATACACAAATTTTCGCTTGTCCTATATGGCAAGATGAGCATTGCTATTTAAGCCAAGATCGCAAGTTCTGCCTATTCGCCACGACATATATATATATATCTATTCTATTATCACACTGGCCGATTCCCACCAAGGCAGGGTGGCCCGAAAAAGAAAAACTTTCACCATCATTCACTCCATCACTGTCTTGCCAGAAGGGTGCTTTACACTACAGTTTTTAAACTGCAACATTAACACCCCTCCTTCAGAGTGCAGGCACTGTACTTCCCATCTCCAGGACTCAAGTCCGGCCTGCCGGTTTCCCTGAACCCCTTCATAAATGTTACTTTGCTCACACTCCAACAGCACGTCAAGTATTAAAAACCATTTGTCTCCATTCACTCCTATCAAACACGCTCACGCATGCCTGCTGGAAGTCCAAGCCCCTCGCACACAAAATCTCCTCTACCCCCTCCCTCCAACCTTTCCTAGGCCGACCCCTACCCTGCCTTCCTTCCACTACAGACTGATACACTCTTGAAGTCATTCTGTTTCGCTCCATTCTCTCTACATGTCCGAACCACCTCAACAACCCTTCCTCAGCCCTCTGGACAACAGTTTTGGTAATCCCGCACCTCCTCCTAACTTCCAAACTACGAATTCTCTGCATTATATTCACACCACACATTGCCCTCAGACATGACATCTCCACTGCCTCCAGCCTTCTCCTCGCTGCAACATTCATCACCCACGCTTCACACCCATATAAGAGCGTTGGTAAAACTATACTCTCATTCCCCTCTTTGCCTCCAAGGACAAAGTTCTTTGTCTCCACAGACTCCTAAGTGCACCACTCACTCTTTTTCCCTCATCAATTCTATGATTCACCTCATCTTTCATAGACCCATCCGCTGACACGTCCACTCCCAAATATCTGAATACGTTCACCTCCTCCATACTCTCTCCCTCCAATCTGATATCCAATCTTTCATCACCTAATCTTTTTGTTATCCTCATAACCTTACTCTTTCCTGTATTCACCTTTAATTTTCTTCTTTTGCACACCCTACCAAATTCATCCACCAATCTCTGCAACTTCTCTTCAGAATCTCCCAAGAGCACAGTGTCATCAGCAAAGAGCAGCTGTGACGACTCCCACTTTGTGTGTGATTCTCCTCTCCTCTCCTATTTTTAACTGACAAATCCATTTGTTCTCTAGGCTTTCTTAACTTATTAATCTCACTCCAAAACTTTTTCTTATTTTCAACAAAATTTGTTGATAACATCTCACCCACTCTCTCATTTGCTCTCTTTTTACATTGCTTCACCACTCTCTTAACCTCTCTCTTTTTCTCCATATACTCTTCCCTCCTTGCATCACTTCTACTTTGTAAAAACTTCTTGTATATATATATATATATATATATATATATATATATATATATATATATATATATATATATATATATATATATATATATATTACTGTACCCACGAACGAGAGGTATTGAACAATAGAAACACTGCAACAACTAGCCAAGGAGTCGAACCCATGCTGCTTTGGCCCGCCTCGTGGTAAGCGAAAACACATGACGCTCTAGTCCACGGGACAACGATTGTGTCATGTTTTCGCTCGCCATGAGGCTGGCCAAAGCAGCATGGGTTCGACTCCTTGGCTAGTCGCAGTGTTTTTATCGATATTGGCTATCATCAGATCTGCATAGTTGGGGTGGCTCCCTTACTGCTGGGCATCCGGCTGTTGTGATCTCCTCTTGATAATATATATATATATATATATATATATATATATATATATATATATATATAATGTCGTGCCGAATAGGCAGAACTTGCGATCTTGGCTTAAATAGCAACGCTCATCTTGCCATATAGGACAAGTGAAAATTTGTGTATGCAATAATTTCGCCAAAATCATTCTGAACCTAACGAAAAAAATATATTTCACTGTGTTTGTTTAGTATTAAATTATTGTGAACAAATCTAAAATACATTTAGTTGGGTTAGGCTAAAGTAAAATGCGTTTGTTATAATAAGGTTAGGTAAGTTTTCTAAGTTCCTTTTGGTGCAAAATTATAAATATTTACATCAACATTAATGAAAAAATATATATCTTTAAACGTATAAGAGAAAATTTTAGAAAGGACTTAATTTTAAATGAGTTCTTACTAATTGACCAGTTTTACATATTCGGCACGACATATATATATATATATATATATATATATATATATATATATATATATATATATATATATAATATGGGTGTCCCGTAGGTCGATCGCTAGCGCTCTCAGCTCTGAGGTCCGGAGTTGGAATCTCCGGTACGGCTGGAAAACATTATGACGTGTTTCCATAGACACCTGCTGTCCCTGTTCACCCATCAATATAAAATGGGTACCTGGGTGTTAGTCGACTGATGTGGGTCGCATCCTGGGACAAAACTGGCCTAATTTGCCCGAAATGCTCTGCATAACAAGCGGCTTTCTATATAGTAGTATATCATTGATGTCAGCTATGACTGTATACCTTGTACTTATACTTGTAGAAATAAAGATAATTGTGTGTGTGTGTGTGTGCAGGAAAGAAAATGAAGAAGTACATTTAAAAGTGAGAGTTCATTTCTGTTTTGGCTTGTCATTGTCTCTGCTACACTCACCCTCAGGAGACTGCCTTCCTTCCTCTCCTATCTTCATTTCCCACTGTTTTCAAAAGAGATAGGGTGTGCGTGTGCGTGTGCGTGTGCGTGTGTGTGTGTGTGTGTGTGTGTGTGTGTGTGTGTGTGTGTGTGTGTGTGTGTGTGTGTGTGTGTGTGTGTGTGTGTGTTCTCACGCGTGGATCGAGTTTGATCCTCTGTTTGATCGAGATAGTCTTCTAATATTAGTGAAGATGGACAGGTAAATACAGAAACACAAGCTTCTAATCCTATCTCATAACATCCGAGAAAGAGAGAGAGAGAGAGAGAGAGAGAGAGGGAGGGATGGAACTTTTTTTTAGTAAAAAATATGTTCCAGATTGTGTGTGTCCGTAATTATGAAAACATTAACTGCTGTGATTTTTCCCTCTCTTTAATGTTGGCAGTGGCAGCCTTTACTACCTCCCCCTTCCTTCCCCTCTCCTCCCTTCCTCTTCTCTACCCTCCTTGTTATTACATTCCCTGGTGTACAGGGAATGCTCCTAATTCCTCATACCATAATCTTGCCTTTACTAAAGTTCAACATCAGTACACACCTGGTGAACCATCCATGTAACTTTACAAGTCTGCTTTCATAGACAACCTGGAAGCTTTCTACAACAGATGGGAACATAAAAAGTCTGGGCTGAATGGTACTGCCCTTGATACTGGCCATGTAGTCAGAAACTGTAAGGCTGGAGGTGATGTCCTGGTAGTCAGTAAATGTGGGGCTGATAGTGCTGTCCTGGGAGACAGTAATGGTGAAGCTGGAGGTGCTGTCCTGGGAGACAGTAATGGTGAAGCTGGAGGTGCTGTCCTGGGAGACAGTAATGGTGAAGCTGGAGGTGCTGTCCTGGGAGACAGTAATGGTGAAGCTGGAGGTGCTGTCCTGGGAGACAGTAATGGTGAAGCTGGAGGTGCTGTCCTGGGAGACAGTAATGGTGAAGCTGGAGGTGCTGTCCTGGGAGACAGTAATGGTGAAGCTGGAGATGCTGTCCTGGGAGACAGTAATGGTGACGCTGGAGGTGCTGTCCTGGGAGACAGTAATGGTGAAGCTGGAGATTTTGTCCAGGTAGTCGGGAATTATACGCAGGAAGGAATACATATAAATGACCTCATAGGGGACAGGAGCCGTAGTGGGGATACAAGTGTAGTTAAAGATAAGATAAAACCAATATTGCAAACTAGAAATACCACAGGAAATAGCAAACAAGAGGACTCCACTAGCAATAGTGAGGATATGTTACCAAAAACAACTGGTGGGAGCTCCATTGTTGGTGCTAGGGAGGATAGGAATAAGACAGGTAAACATGCACCAACAGGGAATACAGTCACAGAAACCCAAGGCAAACAGAAACCAAGCCTGTGCACATACTATGCACTTGGTATCTGCAGACATGGGAAATCTGGAAAAACAGACGGGACGTGCAACTATGACCACCCTAGAAAATGCCGTGCCCATATGACAACAGGAAAATGCAAACTCCCTTCCTGTAAGCTTTTTCACCCTGAAATGTGTACCTCTTCAGTACAGGAAAGACTGTGCTATAACTTAAATTGCCAGGCACACCATCTAAAGGGGACAAAAAGATACAAAACGTCCAGGCCATGGGAAACCCTGGGTAGCCACAGCCACTCAAGAGGGAGAGGTTTTTTAGTGCCAGGAAGGAAAAAAAACTGGCAGGAAATGGCAGAAATCGTACACCAAATCCAGTCATTCCTGAAGTGGAACCATACAATAAGTGTCAGGACCATACAATAAGTGTCAGGGGCCCGAGATTGTTCGACTGCCTCCCAGCATACATAAGGGGGATTACCAACAGACCCCTGGCAGTCTTCAAGCTGGCACTGGACAAGCACCTAAAGTCGGTTCCTGATCAGCCGGGCTGTGGCTCGTACGTTGGTTTGCGTGCAGCCAGCAGCAACAGCCTGGTTGATCAGGCTCTGATCCACCAGGAGGCCTGGTCACAGACCGGGCCGCGGGGGCGTTGACCCCCGGAACTCTCTCCAGGTAAACAGTCAAGGATGTCAGCCACAGCACCGTGTCTTCCTTTGCAGATGACACCCGAATCTGCATGACAGTGTCTTCCATTGCAGACACTGCAAGGCTCCAGGCGGACATCAACCAAATCTTTCAGTGGGCTGCAGAAAACAATATGAAGTTCAACGATGAGAAATTTCAATTACTCAGATATGGTAAACACGAGGAAATTAAATCTTCATCAGAGTACAAAACAAATTCTGGCCACAAAATAGAGCGAAACACCAACGTCAAAGACCTGGGAGTGATCATGTCGGAGGATCTCACCTTCAAGGACCATAACATTGTATCAATCGCATCTGCTAGAAAAATGACAGGATGGATAATGAGAACCTTCAAAACGAGGGATGCCAAGCCCATGATGACACTCTTCAGGTCACTTGTTCTATCTAGGCTGGAATATTGCTGCACACTAACAGCACCTTTCAAGGCAGGTGAAATTGCTGACCTAGAAAATGTACAGAGAACCTTCACGGCGCGCATAACGGAGGTAAAAGAGGCTCTGATCCACCAGGAGGCCTGGTCACAGACCGGGCCGCGGGGGCTTTGACCCCCGGAACTCTCTCCAGGTAAACTCCAGGTAAACAGTCGATGGCCTCCACTCCAAACCAACAAATACAGATACTAATGCCGGAAAAAAATCCCCCCCCCCAGTACCAACAATACCACCAGTTCGATGACATTCTTCTTTGCAAATATACAGGGTCTAAAGCCAGCAACAAACAACACAATACCTTTCATCCGTGGACTGCTTGCAGAGGCAAAGGCAATGTTCGCGGCTTTCACTGAGACCCACATAAAGGATCACTTGGACAACGAAATATGGATCCCAGGTTACAACCTATACAGATGTGACAGAGTGAACAGGCAAAAAGGGGGGGGGTTGGCCTGTACATTGCAGATTCACTTGTTTGCACAGAACTGCTTAATGCCTCAAATGATGTAGTGGAAGTTTTAGCAGTAAAGGTCGAGAACCAAAACCTAGTCATTGTGGTAGTCTACAAGCCTCCGGATGCAACATCCCAGCAATTCCAGGAACAGCTGTTAAAAATTGACCACTGTCTGGAAAATCTTCCAGCTCCTGCACCCAATATCTTGCTCCTGGGGGATTTCAACTTAAGGCACCTAAAATGGAGGAATATAGCAAATAATATTGTTGCAGTAATAACACCAGGAGGCAGCTCTGATGAAAACTCACACTCACACGAGCTTTTAAATCTCTGCACAAAATTCAATTTAAACCAGCAAATAATAGAGCCTACTAGACTGGAGAATACACTAGACCTCATATTCACTAACAATGATGATCTGATAAGAAATGTCAGCATATCAAAAACAATATACTCAGATCACAACATAATTGAGGTTCAGACATGTATGCGCAGAGCCCCAGACCGACATAATGAGACTAGTCACGAGGGAGCATTCACCAAATTCAACTTCAATAACAAAAACATAAAGTGGGACCAAGTAAACCAAGTCCTAACCGATATAAGCTGGGAAGATATACTAAGCAACACAGACCCCAACTTATGCCTAGAACAGATTAACTTGGTGTCACTCGATGTATGCACAAGGCTTATTCCTCTGAGAAAAAGGAGGAGTAAATGTAAAATAGAAAGAGACAGGCGCTCCCTTTACAGGCGACGGAAAAGAATAACAGAGCGGCTAAAAGAGGTCAATATATCTGAAATGCGTAGGGGGACACTGGTCAGAGAAATAGCAAGCATCGAACTTAAGCTAAAGGAATCTTATAGGAGTCAGGAATCGCGGGAAGAACTAAAAGTCATAAATGAAATCGAAAGAAACCCAAAGTATTTCTTCTCCTATGCCAAATCAAAGTCGAGAACAACTTCCAGTATTGGGCCCCTACTTAAACAAGATGGGTCCTACACAGATGACAGCAAGGAAATGAGTGAGCTACTCAAGTCCCAATATGACTCAGTTTTTAGCAAGCCACTAACCAGACTGAGAGTCGAAGATCAAAATGAATTTTTTATGAGAGAGCCACAGAATTTGGTTAACACAAGCCTATCCGATATTATCCTGACGCCAAATGACTTCGAACAGGCGATAAATGACATGCCCATGCACTCTGCCCCAGGGCCAGACTCATGGAACTCCGTGTTCATCAAGAACTGCAAGAAGCCCCTATCACGAGCCTTTTCCATCCTATGGAGAGGGAGCATGGACACGGGGGTCGTCCCACAGTTACTAAAAACAACAGACATAGCCCCACTCCACAAAGGGGGCAGTAAAGCAACAGCAAAGAACTACAGACCGATAGCACTAACATCCCATATCATAAAAATCTTTGAAAGGGTCCTAAGAAGCAAGATCACCACCCATCTAGAAACCCATCAGTTACACAACCCAGGGCAACATGGGTTTAGAACAGGTCGCTCCTCTCTCAACTATTGGATCACTACGACAAGGTCCTAGATGCACTAGAAGACAAAAAGAATGCAGATGTAATATATACAGACTTTGCAAAAGCCTTCGACAAGTGTGACCATGGCGTAATAGCGCACAAAATGCGTGCTAAAGGAATAACGGGAAAAGTCGGTCGATGGATCTATAATTTCCTCACTAACAGAACACAGAGAGTAGTCGTCAACAGAGTAAAGTCCGATGCAGCTACGGTGAAAAGCTCTGTTCCACAAGGCACAGTACTCGCTCCCATCTTGTTCCTCATCCTCATATCCGACATAGACAAGGATGTCAGCCACAGCACCGTGTCTTCCTTTGCAGATGACACCCGAATCTGCATGACAGTGTCTTCCATTGCAGACACTGCAAGGCTCCAGGCGGACATCAACCAAATCTTTCAGTGGGCTGCAGAAAACAATATGAAGTTCAACGATGAGAAATTTCAATTACTCAGATATGGTAAACACGAGGAAATTAAATCTTCATCAGAGTACAAAACAAATTCTGGCCACAAAATAGAGCGAAACACCAACGTCAAAGACATGGGAGTGATCATGTCGGAGGATCTCACCTTCAAGGACCATAACATTGTATCAATCGCATCTGCTAGAAAAATGACAGGATGGATAATGAGAACCTTCAAAACTAGGGAGGCCAAGCCCATGATGACACTCTTCAGGTCACTTGTTCTATCTAGGCTGGAGTATTGCTGCACACTAACAGCACCTTTCAAGGCAGGTGAAATTGCCGACCTAGAAAATGTACAGAGAACTTTCACGGCGCGCATAACGGAGATAAAACACCTCAATTACTGGGAGCGCTTTAGGTTCCTAAACCTGTATTCCCTGGAACGCAGGCGGGAGAGATACATGATTATATACACCTGGAAAATCCTAGAGGGACTAGTACCGAACTTGCACACGAAAATCACTCACTACGAAAGCAAAAGACTTGGCAGACGATGCAACATCCCCCCAATGAAAAGCAGGGGTGTCACTAGCACGTTAAGACACCATACAGAAAGTGTCAGGGGCCCGAGACTGTTCAACTGCCTCCCAGCATACGTAAGGGGGATTACCAACAGACCCCTGGCAGTCTTCAAGCTGGCACTGGACAAGCACCTAAAGTCGGTTCCTGACCAGCCGGGCTGTGGCTCGTACGTTGGTTTGCGTGCAGCCAGCAGTAACAGCCTGGTTGATCAGGCTCTGATTCACCAGGAGGCCTGGTCACAGACCGGGCCGCGGGGGCGTTGACTCCCGGAACTCTCTCCAGGTAAACTCCAGGTAGCATATTGCACGTCAGTTTGCTTGCTGCCAGCAGTAACAGCCTGGTTTCAGACAGAGCCGCGGGGGCGTTGACTCCCGAAACCCTCTCCAGGTATACTCCAGGTATCCTCCAGCATTTTGCAGTATTTTGTAGTGTCTTCTAACATCTTGTAGTATCTTCTAGTATTTTGTAGTATCATGTAGCGTCTTCTAGCATCTTCAAGTATTTTGTAGTATCTTGTAGAAGGCAGGCTGCCCTTAATATTGGTGTATAGTTTAGAGCTCCTTGCCCGTTACGCCCATTCGAAGCTGGACCAGGAGCTAAAACTCGACCCCTGCAACCGCAAACAGATGAGTACTACATATACCTAGTCAAAGTTTTTAACAGCATTAGTTTGTATGAACACCATGACCTGGGAACACGCAACGTTTCACTCCCTCATCTTGGAGCTTTATAAAGTCTGATGATCCATAGTTGGATGTGGTTTCATCCGCAGTGCCTCTGTTGTTGTTGTTGTTGTTGTTATAACACAGATATCACAGGTGTGTCTGTGTATCCGTCTGTGTTGGACCGTCCGTACTGCACTGTTTCATCCTACCAAAGTACATAAAAAAGGAGGAGCACTGGAGTAGGCCTACTGGCCGTAATACTAGGCAAGTTCTCCTCAAACCCAAGCCTACTAAAAAAAAATATTTGCTCAGGCTAACATTGAATTTCTTGTTTCTTGTTCTGTCGCACAAGTCAAGAGGAAAGTAAAATTGGTTTTTTTTTTTTTGAGTGCTGGATCTCCCCTTTCCCTCCCCCTCCCTCACTTACCCCTCAACTTCTCTCCTTCCCTTCCCTACTTCCCCTCTCTCCCTTCCTTTGCTAACCTTTCTTTTCTTCCTCTCACCTCCATTTCCATCTCTTTCTTTACTGTATTCGTAGTTCATTGGTGAGAGGATTTGACTCGCAATAACAAGCTCTCGGGTTCGATTCCGTGGCGCGGAAAAACATTTGGTCAAGTTTCTTATACCCCCTGCTGGACCCTGCCCACCTAGCAGTTAGGTTAGGTAAGGTTTGTCAGGAAACAGGACAAGTGTTTCCTGACACGGGTTTTAGTCAGATGATGACCCGCCTTTGGAGCTTTGGTCATCTGACCGAGGCCTTCCGCTGGCTTACCGGTCCACCCCTTTAAAAATTATGGTCAGTTATAACCATTTTAACTAGTAAAAATAGGCTCCTGTGTGTTAGTCAACTTTTGTGCGTCGCGTGTAGGAAAAACTGTGTTAGAAAACTCCAGTACTTGCTGGAATGTTATGTCTGGCGTTAGGAAACACTCCAGTTCTGTAAGAAAACTCCAGTACTTGCTGGAATGTTATGTCTTGCGTTAGGAAACACTCCAGTTCTGTGTGTAAGAAAATTCCAGTACCTGCTGGAACGTCAGTTTTTGTGTAGGAAAACTCCAGTACTTGCTGGAACGTCAGTTTCTGTGTAAGATAACTCCAGTACCTGCTGGAACGTCAGTTTGTGTAAGATAACTCCAGTACCTGCTGGAACGTTATATCCTACGTTAGGAAACACACCAGTTCGGTGTATAAGAAACTCCAGTCCCTTCCAAAGGTACTCAAGCGTGCAAATAACATGAACGTAAGTAAGCATATTGACGGAAAAACGTACAATGTAAACAGTCTAACGTCATGTAGTTGCCAGGCTTAGGTTTAGTTGACAAGTACTCTTGGCAGTTTGACAGGCACAAAGATGATGATCAAACTACTGCAAAGTATGTACTCAGCCTTATGATCACTATCTTGAACACTGAGTGCACTTATTATGGACTGTATAGTACTATAACATGTGTGATATGTCAGGGTGTCTTATTAGTGAAACAACATACCAGGCATTTTAACCAAATAAATTTGCTTGCAACAGATAAGGAAAATGTAATATCCAGAGGTACTCCATTTAACCCTTTTGAGGTCCAGTTCCTAGGCCTTTTGTGAATCCATATGATCTTGTGCTACCCTTCACAAAATAGATAAAGGGTGCACAATAAACAAGCCACTACCGTCCACAGGATGGATATGTACACAATAAACTAGCCACTACCATCCACAGGATGGATATGATGTTCACAATAAACTAGCAACTACCATGCACAGGATGGTTATGATGTACACAATAAACTAGCAACTACCATGCACAGGATGGTTATGATGTAAACTTAAACGAGCCACTCTACCTAAACAAAAACCAAAAATCTTTATCATACATTGATATGGAGCACCATAAAAACAAAAAAATCCACGTTACGTGTAAACTCGCTACAAATACTGAAATTACCTGTCATGTCATTTAAAAAAAAAAACATAGCTGTGGGTATGATAGGCTCATTAGCAGGCCGTCAGGTGGGCATCGCAGGTACACCTAATATTGCGTTTGTGATCACCCCTTTGTTATTACGTATTTGTTAATTGCCCTTGTCTAGCTGCGGGAGATGAGTTGTGGTGGTGGTGGTGGTCCGCCTTCACGGCTTATTTCATTACATGTGTTGAAATTTCAGTTGTAACGTTATATAATGTGTTGAAACCTCAGTGGTTGTAACATTTACTGTCTGGTGCTGGAGGTCATTGTGATTGTAGACTGGTGTCGTGTTTAGTTATTTGTTCGTGTTAGTAGTAGTAGAAGTTGTAGTAGTAGAAGTTGTAATAGAAGTAGTAGTAGAAGCTGTAGTAGAAATAGTAGAAGTTGTAGTAGTAGTAGTAGTAGTAGCAGAAACAGCAGTAGTTGTAGTAGAAATAGTATAGAATTAGTGGCAGCATAGAAATTATAGTAGTAGTACTAGAAATTGTTGTAGTAGAAGTTGTAATAGAAGTAGTAGTAGAAGCTGTAGTAGAAATAATAGAAGTTGTAGTAGTATTAGTAAAATAGTTGTAGTTGCAGTAGTAGTTGTACAAGTTGTAATAGTAGTAGTAGCAGTAACGTTTATATAGCATTTTGATTGTTTACGAGCATATTACTCAGGTCTCGTACAAACAAAATTATGCAACGCTAAACCCCCCCCCACACACACACCAAAAACAAAGACAAAATTACCAAGATAATAAAACAATAATAAAACACACTTAACACAGAGAATATTGATTATTTTAACTAGGTGTGTGTGTGTGTGTGTGTGTGTGTGTGTGTGTGTGTGTGTGTGTGTGTGTGTGCGCGCGTGTGTGCGCGCATATGACCGTTCACAGGGAATCCTGCTCCTCTCAGTGCAGCTTGCGGCATGATGTTCATACTGAATTAGGCCTTAACCTGTCCAAGCTTCTCTCCTTAGTACGTCAATTTTAAAACACCAGTGTGTAAACACCGTCTGTGAGCGTTTAATAAACCTTCTATGTGATTTACTTTATGACATACTTCATGATGCTCTGTTGTAGTATTGTACACTGCACCTCGGTGG
This sequence comes from Cherax quadricarinatus, assembly GCF_038502225.1. Taxonomy (NCBI): domain Eukaryota; kingdom Metazoa; phylum Arthropoda; class Malacostraca; order Decapoda; family Parastacidae; genus Cherax; species Cherax quadricarinatus. Next base: position 1,988,508 of record NC_091375.1, read on the forward strand.
TTGACGCCCGGTGTGTTGACAAATATAGTTTTATTGTAATGAGTACGTTGCTTTATTGAGTGCGTTGTGCTTATTGTGTTGCTTCACTGAGTGCGTTGTTTTATTGCGTTGATTTATTGAGTGCGTTATTTTATTGCGTTGTTTTATTGAGTGCGTTGTGTATTGAGCGATAAATGACCTTTTGTTGGCAGTGTTCAGTATATTAGGCAGCAAGCATACGCCCTCACTCTTCAATAACTGTTGTTTTCCGCCCACCCACACACCTGTAATTCACCCACCCACACACCTGTAGAAAGAAAGGCCACCCACACATCTACGGGGAGATGTTAATTAACTTGCAGGTGGTGGTAGGGTATAAGACGTTTCATAACTCAGTCGATAGCGCACTCAGCTTACACTTTGAGTGTCCGTGGTTCGGTCCCTGGTACGACTAGAAACATTTGGGGCGTGTTTCCTTACACCTGCTGTCCCTGTTCACCTATCAGCAAATAGGTACTTGGCTGTTAGTCACCTTACACCTGCTGTCCCTGTTCACCTAGCAGCAAGTAGGGACCTGGGTGTTAGTCGACGTGTGTGGGTGGCATCCTGGAGGGTGGTAGTATACCTCAGATATGGCTGGGGCCTTGAAATGAGCCGAGGTAGGATAACAGCTCTTAGCCTGTAAAATTGATATGTGAAAAAAGAACTGCAACGCCTCGGCCTACTGCCCAGGCGTAGAGTTTAGTTAGTGAAAATCTACCCAAGTGTTGCACATGTGTGTTATTCATCAATGTAATCTACTGTGCCTTAAAAAAACACAACAAATAGCCCTGATCCACCGGGAGGACTGGTCAAGGACTGGGCCGCGGGGGCGTTGACCCCCGAAACATCCTCCAGGTTGCTGCTGTCCATCACTAAACTCCCCACAGCTAGCTGGATATGTATTAGCTGTGAGAGTTTAGCAGTCGTCATTTGTTGTGTTTCACTTGGGAATTTTTATTGACGAAACCCTCCGCCAGCGTAGGCCTTTTTTCAGTCTAATACAGAGGTGATTTTAATATTGGAAAGAGTGTAAAACATGGAGAGGGAATTTTGAGTCGATCATACAAGCCGACCTGCCTTAAAATTATACATTTTCGAAGGCTCTCTCTTGGGTGTATTTTGTGAATGACCATTATATGCAATGTTTGTGATTTTGTGGCAGAATTATGAATCGTGTGTAACACAGCGAACTTGAAGTCAGGGATAGTGTGGAGGTAGTGTGTGCATGGACCAGTGTACACACAACACGTGTACACCAGTAAGGTGTACATTACACGTATCCACAGTGGGGTGTATACACTACACGAATACACAGGTGTTTAGACATATACACAGGTGTTTACACACATAGGTGTGTACATACATACACAGGTGTGTGTACACACAGTGGGATGTATACACACTACACGTATGCACAGTGGGATGTATACACACTATACGTATACACAGTAGGGTGTACACATACTACACGTGTACACAGCGTAGTTCACAAAGGTTTTTTTAGCGTACATCAGGTGTGAAGAGGCTTTACAGCTGCTTCTTATGGAGAGCCAACATGGCTGCGTCAGGTTAGAGAATTTATAGTCTGCTTGACGCCCAGAAACTGTTTCGCAGCCTTTTTTGCCACACGCTTTAATTATAATGCAAAGTGCAGCATCATGGTTTGAGGTCACTACACAGGTGGTGGTGGTGGGGCGCAAAACACGCAGATAGGGTGAATTGTAGCCTCAGCAGCGTGCCAAGTGCTTGGCTGCGTGTGTGGAGGGCCATTGTATGCCTCCACTGGGAGAAGATGTCATTTAGACCTGCCAGCAGCCAACTCCTGGGCCATATACTTTAGCAGCCTGAGGTTACAGCTCTCGCTATAATGGCGTGTAGATGGGCCGCTCTACTGGAGATCTTGGTCAAGCGTACTTCGCGGAGGTGGGCACACTCGAAGTAGGGTTAGGTCTTGGCGACGCCTGAAGAGCTCCTCGTTGCGGGAGGGGTATGCGGGTAAATAAATATGTTTGTGACAAAATGCGGAAATCTAGTAGAGGTTGGAAGCGGTATATTGGGAGGAGCGAGGTGCCAGCAGTACTTGTTCAAAACTGAAGACTCAGTGGTTGTTGTGGTGTCGGACTGTGTGCCTCTGTACTGGCCTCTCTTCTTGCTTGTCAACTTTTGTACCTACGTGTTAATTTGTGTAGCGACTTCTGCACTTAGATGCTGCGCACCGTTTAATAACGTGAAGCATTCGTGACAGAAATGAACGTGTAACTTTAGGAATTTTGACTACTTTGCGTGAAGGTCATTTCTTATCGGTTTTGAGACCTACCTCTCAGTCGTCACGTTGTCGAGACAGTGAAATAACACACTGGAAAAGGCAAATATTTAAGTACGGTTTAATGTGCATGACTGTTTTTGTCTGGCTCTAATAAGCACCTCACTACACACTTCTAAAATATGAATGACTAGATTATTATTATTATAATCAAAAAGAAGCACTAAGCCACAAGGGCTATACAGACATGACTAGAGAAATTGGGCTTGTAATGCAGTTTTCTAAACCCTGCGTTCTTAGAGACCTACATGCGAACTCTACACGTACTAGTAATGTGTACATACACATACGAAACTAACGTAGTGTGTACACGTACGTGCGATACGTAAGGACGAAAAGTGTTAAATAAGAATTAGAAAATGTCCTACAGAAATACACTTTGAAACCGTTCCAAAACGAAGTATTTGTACTATATAACTAAGTATAAGGAGTATCTGAGTTGTGTAGGGAGCAGCCATGCTGTGCTCTTGCTCTGCTGTGGGTAAGGCTGGTAACATCTGTTGTCTGGGAGGCTGAACATTATCACTGAAAATGATGATGTTACTTTAGCAAATGTCTTGTAAAAAAGTGAAAATAGTGTGTAATGAAATGAGGGAATAACAAGGTGTGCAAGGTTTGTAAAGACAGACCAAATGATGTGAGAAAGAGAGAGAGAGAGAGAGAGAGAGAGAGAGATTGATTTATTGAGTCAGTAAATACCTCATAAGTGGGAATGTCTTTGTAGTAATGGATAGTATCTAAGTTAATCTAAGCTCATCTAAGCCGTCACATGTGTAGGAGGGAGAGCGGAGCAAAATAAAACAAAGTTAGAAATTAGGATAGTCCTGAGATCCATAATTTATTATTGAACCTAGCTCAGCAAATTTTTGAGGATCTCGTAGATCATAGAACATAGATAGGTCAATCTAAACCCATAGCTGTTTATATTAGAACCTTGCTTTGAGAACCTTAACTTTGTCCATGTTTAAAGAATCTCTAGTTTTTGTTTAACAGAGACTGAATCAGGTTTGACTATTTCGGCAACATTTCACGTGGAAGCAAATTGTTTTTTTTAAGTCTATGGAGAATAGAAGTGAAATATTCTAAATTACAGTTTAGGTAAGAATTTTAGGAGAGGTGTGAGTGACCTGACAGCATGTGACAACTGTCACGTCAGGTGAAGTTTACTGAGCAAGAGATGACTTGTTCAACTGTTAAGTGATTAGGTGTGATGCAGGGGCTGATCTACTATGAAACTCATGAAGCTTAAGCTTCAGGGCCCCTAATCCCGGAGGGGCCCCCACAAGTGACTTTAATCCACATTGCTTAAAAATTTTTTGAGCTTCAGGGCCTCAAAAATGTAGGTCCGCCACTTGTGTGATGGTGTCAGTGACATGGATTGCAGCTGATTCTGATTGGCGTCCTGGTCTTCTGGAACAACCAGCCTAGTCGTGGATCAGTCGATATTGTCACTGTTTATTGCGGTGGTTCACCCCTGGCGTACCTAGTGTTTGTGAGACGTGTCTCTTTGTACCATGCGTGTATCCAAATCTCTCACTGTTTCCTGTTCATCTCAAACAAACCATGGAACGGGTGGAGCTTAAACCTATAGCGAGTGAGCCATAAAACTCCAGGCCAGGAAAAAATGTCTTCCCATTTTCTTTGTTGGAATAGTTGCTACGGGTTCTTTGTAGTAGTGTTGGAGATAACTTTAGTCACGTCGTTTCGTCAAGATTCTGTGTTGCACATGTGTCTTAATCATCAACTTGTCGGTCTTGTATACTAACAGTGCTGGCGTTGTTTTGGTTGTGTAGCCTGAAAGTATTTCCAGGAATACTTTAATAAGGAACAAGAATAAATCTCTCTCTCTCTCTCTCTCTCTCTCTCTCTCTCTCTCTCTCTCTCTCTCTCTCTCTCTCTCTCTCTCTCTCTCTCTCTGAAATTTTTATGACTTCTGCCGTCGTTTATGACAGCCATGGGGTAGTATAGTTTAAATTAGATATCCGCGAACCAAAGAATTGGAATTGCTCTTTCTCTCCATGAATAAAATCTGATCATCTCCCTTACCTCAGGCACTGTATCATCCTTGAAAGGATGACGTATCTCAATTTATATAAGACAACAACAATAATGATAACTAATAGGATTAGATTTTTGGGCCTAGTTCAGTAGCCCACAGCTTTTAGGCTAGGATACTTGCACTGTGTGAAAGCTGCCTTTGAGGAGAGTAGAAGATATAGTGGCAACATGGAAAGATTATTTTTTTTTTTTGGGGGGGGGGGAGGTAGTTCTTAAATTAAGGGAAGCGAACCAGTTGCGTACTAGTGGTAATGGTGGACTGTGAATGGTTAGTGAATAACTAGACGCAGCAGCGTCTTAGGATCTTGAAGCAAGGAATTCTTCAGAGCTTTCCTAACCTACAGGCCTGGCCTACTTCCACTAATGGGGATTTCCCGTTGGTGATTTCGCCTCCCACTGCTTCACCTCATCTGAGGAAATGGTATGGTGATACCGACAAGATGTGGAAAAAGACACTTATGTACAGTTCAGGACATTTATTAAAGGAAACGTTTCGCCACGAGTGGCTTCTTCAGTCCTAATACAGAGAAAACTAAGAAAACATTTATATATATATAGTGGCAGGAGTCAGGGGGGACGCGTGGGTAGAGGTGGTAGTAGTAGTAGTAGTAGTAGTAGTAATGGAACTAAGGAGGTGAGGCAAGAGAGGGCCCTGCTGGCATCAAGTAACACCAGTTCCCAGGATGGGTAATATCCTCTTGCTTAGTAATTTTGAAATACAGTAACTACCGGATTTTTGCTTTATAGTGTTACTGACAGAAATTAGTGCAGCTTCAATGCATTTTCTCCGTCTTAAGTCGTCTTCTTTAATAACTAGTTTAGCTTCATTGAATTTCATGAGGTGTCCAACATCGTCTCTATGTTGAACACATGCGTTTTTGCGGTCATCATTTCTGCAAGAATTTTTGTGTTCTGCAATTCTAATGTCCAGAGTTCTGGCTGTTTCCCCTACATATACTTTGTCACACCCCCCCCCACATGGTATAGTGTAGATTCCTGCACTTGTGCCAGAATCATGCTTGGGTTTTTGTATCAGGTTCCTAATAGTAGTTGAAGAGCTGGTAGATATTTTAGCCAGTTTTCTGTCAAACATGTTTGAAACATTAGTGGCAACGTTGCTGACCGGTAAAACGAGGCTTTTCTTCAATTTGATAGGTGTTGGTCTTGCTGAGGATACGTGCCGCACGTTTCCTACAGTCACGTACGAAGTGTAGGGGAAAGTGCAGTGAACTAAAAGAGTTGGTGATGTATGTACATTCTCCTTCGAGGAACTGTGGACTGGAAATTCTGTAGGCTCTCAGAAAGAAGCCAATAACTACAAACAACTCTTCGGACTAGCCATGGGATCCCCCCTTAGTGCAGTTCTTGCCAATTTATATATGGAGGACCTGGAATCAAGAAGGATCCTCAGTAACATCCCTCGCTCAGTTACATGGATGCGGTACGTAGATGATATTTTGGTCATTGTACCCAAAAATCTTGACGTACGGAGCATCCTCAACACCGTCAACACTCTGGAACCTACTATTAAATTTACACTAGAGGAGGAGAAGGACAACCTATTACCTTTTCTCGACAGGGGAAAATAAACTTTCTTTTAAAGTCTACCGGAAGCCTACCTACAAGAACGATCTTCTACATTTCTTCTCTCACCATGACACAAGAACTAAAAGAGGGGTAGTTATTGGCTTCTTTCTGAGAGCCTACAGAATTTCCAGTCCACAGTTCCTCGAAGAATGCACATACATCACCAACTCTTTTAGTTCACTGCACTTTCCCCTACACTTCGTACGTGACTGTAGGAAACGTGCGGCACGTATCCTCAGCAAGACCTACACCTATCAAATTGAAGAAAAGCCTCCAAGTTACATCGTTTTACCGGTCAGCAACGTTGCCACTAATGTTTCAAACATGTTTGACAGAAAACTGGCTAAAATATCTACCAGCTCTTCAACTACCATTAGGAACCTGATACAAAAACCCAAGCATGATTCTGGCACAAGTGCAGGAATCTACATTATACCATGTGGGGTGTGTGACAAAGTATATGTAGGGGAAACAGCCAGAACTCTGGACATTAGAATAGCAGAACACAAAAATGCTTGCAGAAATGATGACCGCAAAAACGCATGTGTTCAACATAGAGACGATGTTGAACACCTCATGAAATTCAATGAAGCTAAACTAGTTATTAAAGAAGACGACTTAAGACGGAGAAAATGCATTGAAGCTGCACTAATTTCTGTCAGTAACACTATAAAGCAAAAATCCGGTGTTACAGTATTTCAAAATTACTAAACAAGAGGATATTACCCATCCTGGGAACTGGTGTTACTTGATGCCAGCAGGTCCCTCTCTTGCCTCACCTCCTTAGTTCCATTACTACTACTACTACTACTACCACCTCTACCCACGCGTCCCCTCACCTGACTCCTGCCACTATATATATAAATGTTTTCTTAGTTTTCTCTGTATTAGGACTGAAGAAGCCACTCGTGGCGAAACGTTTCCTTTAATAAATGTCCTGAACTGTACATAAGTGTCTTTTTCCACTTCACCTCATCTGTCTGCAGTATATAAGCTCCGTCTCCGTGAATATGCTGCACTTTTATCAAGATATATCGACTGAACACATCTACTCCAGGCTGAGGGACTGATTTACTCAAATTCTTCCTCATCTTCCAGTCTTTCTCTGCAATGGACTGAAGAAGCCACTGGCTGGCGAAACGTTTCCAGAATAAAGATACTCAAATGTTGCTAAGTGTCTCATTTATCAACATACACTGTGAGGAGTATGTCTCTCAGTGTATACATGCTGAAAGTTTACTTTAAACCCTATTTTACGAATATTCTTGATGGGGGATGAACATGTTTTATGCAGCCTTAATTATTCTCGTGTAGTAGATAGGTTTTAAACCCCCCATTAACCAACCAATTAGTAATATAAAAACGAAATGTAATTACGCGAGTTATTTTAAGATCTGGGGAAAACCAACGAGTGAAGAATATGTGAAATGAATTGGAATGATTAGAAACGTGCTGGGATTGCACGAAAAGTTCTGAAAACAGCGCACTAAATTAGTTGGAAAGTTCGATACACTGATGAGCAACTTAAGTGAGTAACTGTGTGTAGGTGTCGCAACCAGACGATGGCAGAGACAACTGAATGAAATTGAATTCTGGGTGAAGGATGGAGCAACCCTCACTAGCCTCGTCTCTCCTCGACTTCACTAATTTATTAAAATAAAAGTTGGCTTTGCATGTGTTCTCTACATGTAGGATTTTCTCATAAAATAATACAGTAGTTTTGGGTGTACAGTGTTGTAAAATTATGTAGACAACCTAGAAAAGTGCAATGTGATCTAGAAAATTTTATCGATTAAACCTAAATAGCCTGGGAAGTTATGTATATTTAGCCTAGTAAATTATGTAATTTAATGTAGGAAATTTGTAAATTTAACCCAGGTAATTAATGTAGATATATCCTTGGAAATTATGTAGATTTAACCTAGGATACTGTGTAGATTTAACCTAGTAAATTATGTAGATTTAACCCAAGAAATCATGTAGATTTAGCCTAGGAAATTGTGTAGATTTAGCTTAGGAAATTATGTATATTTATCCCAGGAAATTAGGTTAGGTTAGGTAAGGTTCGTCAGGAAACTGGACAATTAGGTAATTTAATCTAAGATATTGTGTAGATTTAATCTAGAAAAATATGTAGATTTAGCTCAAGAAATCATGTAGATTTAGCTCAGGAAAAAATGTAGATTTTTATTAAGAAAATTTGTAGATTTAGCCTAGGAAATTATGTAGATTTATCCCAGGAAATTATGTAGATTTATCCCAGGAAATTATGTTGATTTAGCCTAGGAATTAATGTAGAGTTAGCGTAAGAAATTTTTTAGATTTAACCTAAGAAATTGTGTAGATTTAACCTAGAAAAATTATGTAGATTTAGCGTAGTAAAATATGTATATTTAACATAGGATATTGTGTAGATTTAGCCTAGGACAACCTCAAAAGTCAAATATTGGGACTTTCCATTGTGGGTTCTTGGTGTCGTTGATTTTATTGTGCTTGCTCAGTAAGGAGCTTTATTATTGTGTTAATATAGAAGTAAAGGAGACTCTGGAAGAGTAGTAAATATGCGAGCTGAGTATTCTCAACCGCTGCTGAGGTACCAGAAGAGAACGCTAACACTTAAGAACTTAAGAAAGAAGGAACACTGCAGCAGGCCTACTGACCCATGCGAAGCAGGTCCATGTCTCCCCACCCCCCGATTAGCCCAATGACCCACCTAGTCAAGTCACTTCCGCTTAAGGAAGGAGCACGGTTTCAGACCTAGTAACACAAGCTAGTCAGGTCCAACTCACACCCACCCACACCCACTCATGTATTTATCTAACCTATTTTTAAAACTACACAACGTTTTAGCCTCTATAACTGTACTCGGGAGTTTGTTCCACTCATCTACAACTCTATTACCAAACCAGTGCTCTGGCTATTTAGATGAATTAGAAACTAGGAAACTTATAGAGCTCTTTACCCATGAGTCGAGGGTTGTTTTTTACACCATTGAATTTACAGCTTAAGAACTTTTATCATGTGTCAGCTCATTTCATCAGTCCATTTCGAAGACGCTTCGCAGAACAAGCTTTTATCTGGACAGCGTTTCGTTCTTCTGTACGCAGAGCGAAACGTCCCAATGTCTTCTCCGGCACAGGAAAATAAAGTTCATTTTAATTGGAAGTTTAAGATTTATCTGCCATCTTACATGTTCAAGGGACAAATAAAACCCATATGGTTATCAGAGTGCAAAACGTTTAACGGACTTCGGTTTCACATGTGAATCAACACCTAGTGGAAATACGTGAATTTAATGACGCTTTATTGCCTCGCTAGTAAAGATTATTTTTATTGCATTAATGCAAAACGCTAAATCCGTGAGGGACATTCAGTGCCACTGATCCTCAGATTAGTTCACACGTTTAACAGTAAATCTGATTTACAAGGATTTGAAAGTGGATTTTTTTTCCTACGAAAACAAGAATGATTGTAAGTAAAAATGAACTGGAATGTTTGGGGAAGTAAATGAAATAAAGATGTAACATAAATTACTTTTATTGAATCTGGGAATGAGACTGGAGGTAGTGATTGGTGTTAGGTGATGTGTTGTGATTTCAGCCTGCTCAGACATGTAGTTTTAGCCTACCCAGATTTGTAGTTTCAGCCTACCCAGATTTGTAGTCTCAGCCTACCACAGACACGTAGCCTCAACCTACCACAGACATGTAGCCTCAGCCTACCACAGACATGTTGCCTCAGCCTGCCACAAACATGTAGCCTCATCCTACCACAAACATGTAGCCTCAACCTACATGTCTAGTTTGTATAGACTGCAAATTCAATTTTAAGAACATACACAAGAAATTCAAAATGAAATGTGCCTTCAATATAATTTTTTTTCAAGTGAATGATTTTGGAAAATAATTAAATTGTGTAAAAACGAAATTTACTCCAATAAAATTATTAAAGAAAATGGTATTTTGATAATTTGTGAATGTAATAAGATAATTTAGTGTTTTTTTTTTTTTATCGTGTAAGCCAAAGCGAAGGAAAAATAGTGTAATTTATTAAAGAATTGTGCTTTTAGGTTTCAGTTATTGACAAAAAATAGCACAATGTTCTTGAAGTGATACGTGTGAGAGTAAAAGATTATTAAAAGCATAAAAAGCGGACCATAACAAAAACACTGATTTGTACTTTTGTATCTGCATGATTTTATCTTTTTCCCTCCCAATCCTTTTTATTACATTCATCTACTTCCTCTTTGAGCTTCCATATTATCGTTCTATTCCCAATGTATTCCGCCATTATTTTAAGTTACTTTCTGGTTACCTCCTTACTTCCTTTTATCTTGTTCTTTATATAGTTATTTCAGTTTTCCAAGGTTGTTGCATACTGCCTCACTTTATTTTCTCGTCCATCTGTTAATGTATTTAGGAGTGCTAATAGTTACTTGAAGGCCACACGTTACTCAGTACTCGTCAGTCTATATGGCAGGATTAAATAACCTTATTGTTGATCTCTTCGGATTTACCTGCAACCTGTAAGCATTTCTCAAGACTAGATTTCTATATTCACCTTTATCTGATTATTTGAGTTGCTGTTCTTTATTCTATCTTTTACAATTTTTTTATCGAAGTTCCTCAGCTTGAAATACGTATTTGTTCTCTCTTGTTTACCTCTAGGTTAACATTCGGGAATATATACCGAGGGAGTGTATGTCTCTCGGTGTATATACACCTAAAACCTGCTTTAATTTCCAGTGTAGGTATTAAAATAGTCTTGGCTGGGGGTAAACAGGTTACAAGTAGCCTTAATGACCTTAGTATAGTCGACAGACTGAGCCCAGTTAATCAAACAACCCACCTCTTATGTTGTTAATTTATTCTTCCTATTGTTTCTTTTCACCTGTTCGCCGATCAGAGCTCCGCTGTCTGCATGAGTGAGGTTTACACCTCACTTGCCTTGTGCTCGCCTGATTTGAGTTCCTCTTGTGTGTGAACCTCGTGCTAATAATAACACGAGGCTGGATTCCTATCCTCTGCACATCTCCAACTTAGATTCGCTTTTATTTCTTCTTTGTGTGCTGCATTTTGCAAGAGGATATTTATATTGTGTGTGGAGTATTTTTTGTTGTTGCTAGGGATTGATATACTGGGGGGCTTGAAAGGCATTGATTTTTTAGTTCATGAGTGATCCATGGTTGAATTACGTGGTTGATCGGTCTCCTTGCCCCGATTACTCTCCAACACCCACCCATCCAAAACTTCATTGAGTACTCTTTCGACTAACTTTTAACACCAATATCCTCTCTCTCCCTCACACACACACACGGAGCCAAGAGCCAAGATTCTACTCCCTCAAATACAAATCAGTGGGTACACACACACACACACACACACACACACACACACACACACACACACACACACACACACACACACACACACACACACACACACACTGGGTATATGCACCGATAGGTATGTATTATTATGCATATACACTGAATTTAATTCACATGATTTAGTGCTCTTTACATTAGTATCAAAATTGACTGCGTCTGCCTCATGGTGATCCTCGTGTAGTTGATACACCATTACAATACTCATAAACAAATCGTAAAGTTAGGCCTGTCAAAAAGATTTGAATCCCAGAGGCTCCTACTTCTTTAATCCCAGTGGTGTTATCCAAAGATATTAACAACCGTGGCTTCTTTCACCTCCACTTGTTTTCTCTCCCGCCTAGTTTATTCTCCATTTTCTCCCACCATACCTCTCCTTTACCTCCCGTTTCTCCATTCTCTCACATTTCTGCTGCCTTCTAATTGATCACTGCCTGGTGACGTAGCCAGTACCACCAGCAGCAGCAGCAACAACAACGGTAACAGCTGTAGAAGCAGCAATAGTAAGAGGAACAGTAGTTGTAGTAACTGCACCAGCAGCTGTAGTAGCAACTACAGTTGCAGGAACAGCAGCAGTAGCACTAGCAACAAGGAAAGCAGTAGTAGCTGTAACAGCAGCTACAGTAGCAACAACAGTTGTAGGAACAGCAGTAGCAACAACAGGAGTAGCATCTGTAGTAGCAGCTGCAGTAATAGCAGCAGCAACAAGAACAGCAGCGAGTGTCGCGGCCATGTACAGGCTAAGTTCGTTGCGTCGCCAGTTGGACAGCAAGACCACTCAGTACCCGCGTAGAGAGCGCGAGAAGCCCATGGGGCAAGAGTTGAGCATTGTTCGCGGTCTGCGGCCGCACCCACAGGAGACATCACATAACCCCCAGCAAGAAGCCGCACCTCACCTCCACGATGAAGAGGAGCTCCTCTGCCGCTACTCCTCCAGGAGTAGGAACCTGCCTTCACCTCAACACCGTGATGACTCCGGATATGAGAGCTCAGGTGAGTGGCTGAGGTGTACGATGTTCTGTACAAGGTTGTATGCTTCTTTTAGCATAGGGTTGCAGGCTGGGATAGAGAGGTAGGGAGGTGTGTATAGGGAGTGTGTACAGTAGCAAAGTGATGTATAGAAGCTAGACCATGCATCAACTGAATTTGAGTGGGTGACCGTCAGTGTTGACTGCCGTTGTCAACAGATTCATAAGACTCCCACGTGTGTGTGTACTCACCTAATTGTGGTTGCAGGGGTCGATTCATAGCTCCTGGCCCCGCCTCTTCACTGGTCGCCACTAGGTCCACTCTCCCTGCTCCATGAGCTTTATCGTACCTCTTCTTCAAGCTATGTATGGATCCTGCATCCACCACATCACCCTCCAGACTGTTCCACTTCCTGACAACTCTGTGACTGAAGAAATACTTCCTAAAATCCCTGTATGTGAATGTTACTTGTGTTGTGTTATACCCGGTCTTGGAGCCATGTATGCATGAGTGTTCATCCAGATGCTTATTGTCTCTGACTCACTGTGTGTGTGTGTGTGTGTGTGTGTGTGTGTGTGTGTACTCACCTAGTTGAGGTTGCGGGGGTCGAGTCCGAGCTCCTGTGTGTGTGTGTGTGTGTGTGTGTGTGTGTGTGTGTGTGTGCGTGTGCGTGTGTGCATGTGTGTGTGCGTGCACGCGCGCACACACCAGGAGCTATGAATCGACCCCTGCAACCACAATTAGGTGAGTACACTGTGACAAAAACACTAATAATTATCTGTTCACATATATATCCCATTTTTTTTTTTTTTTTTAGTTTTTGCGAAGCGTTTTCCGCCATTATTAAACGTCGATTTTTAGTATAGTCAACAAACAACGTTTTTATGTGAGAATTGATTATCGTTTAAGGTCTTTAGTTCTCCTTGAAGTTTTCCGCAGTTCTAATTAAAATTTCTTGAAGTTCAAAAATGACTTTTTTGAAGTTCTAAAAAGCTTTTTTTTTTCTTTTTAATTCTAAAGTGAATCTTTTTTAAAGTTCGAACATTTTTTTTAAGTTTTAAAATTAGTTTTTTCAATGTCTACTTTGAAATCTTTGAACTTCTAGTTTTAGTTCCGTGAAGTTCAGATTTATGTTCGTTAAGTTCTCATTTGCTCTGACATCATGATGGTTCAGTAAAAGTCGAAAGTTCCTCGTCAGAAATATCCCCTGCAGTATCTGAGTCACTTGTAAATTGTCACCCACGGTATTGTGTGAATTGTCACCCACGGTATTGTGTGAATTGTCACCCACGGTATTGTGTGAATTGTCACCCACGGTATTGTGTGAATTGTCACCCACGGTATTGTGTGAATTGTCACCCACGGTATTGTGTGAATTGTCACCCACGGTATTGTGTGAATTGTCACCCACGGTATTGTGTGAATTGTCACCCACAGTATTGTGTGAATTGTCAGCCACGGTATTGTGTGAATTGTCACCCACGGTATTGTGTGAATTGTCACTCACGGTATTGTGTGAATTGTCACCCACGGTATTGTGTGAATTGTCACCCACGGTATTGTGTGAATTGTCACCCACGGTATTGTGTGAATTGTCAGCCACGGTATTGTGTGAATTGTCACCCACGGTATTGTGTGAATTGTCACTCACGGTATTGTGTGAATTGTCACCCACGGTATTGTGAATTGTCACCCACGGTATTGTGTGAATTGTCACCCACGGTATTGTGTGAACTGTGTCAGCCACGGTATTGTGTTAACTGTGTCAGCCACGGTATTGTGTGAAATGTCACCCACGGTATTGTGTGAACTGTGTCAGCCACGGTATTGTGTGAACTGTGTCAGCCGCGGTATTGTGTGAACTGTGTCAGCCACGGTATTGTGTGAACTGTGTCAGCCGCGGTATTGTGTGAACTGTGTCAGCCGCGGTATTGTGTGAACTGTGTCAGCTGCGGTGTGTGAACTGTGTCAGCCACGGTATTGTGTAAACTGTGTCAGCCACGGTATTGTGTGAACTGTGTCAGCCACGGTATTGTGTGAACTGTGTCAGCCACGGTATTGTGTGAACTGTGTCAGCCACGGTATTGTGTGAACTGTGTCAGCCACGGTATTGTGTGAACTGTGTCAGCCACGGTATTGTGTGAACTGTGTCAGCCACGGTATTGTGTGAACTGTATCAGCCACGGTATTGTGTGAACTGTGTCAGCCACGGTATTGTGTGAACTGTGTCAGCTACGGTATTGTGTGAATTATCACCCACGGTATTGTGTGAATTGTCACCCACGGTATTGTGTGAATTGTGTCAGCCACGGTATTGTGTGAACTGTGTCAGCCACGGTATTGTGTGAACTGTGTCAGCCACGGTATTGTGTGAACTGTGTCAGCCACGGTATTGCGTGAACTGTGTCAGCTACGGTATTGTGTGAATTGTCACCCACGGTATTGTGTGAATTGTCACCCACGGTATTGTGTGAATTGTCACCCACGGTATTGTGTGAATTGTCACCCACGGTATTGTGTGAATTGTCACCCACGGTATTGTGTGAATTGTCACCCACGGTATTGTGTGAATTGTCACCCACGGTATTGTGTGAATTGTCACCCACGGTATTGTGTGAATTGTCACCCACGGTATTGTGTGAATTGTCACCCACGGTATTGTGTGAATTGTCACCCACGGTATTGTGTGAATTGTCACCCACGGTATTGTGTGAACTGTGTCAGCCACGGTATTGTGTTAACTGTGTCAGCCACGGTATTGTGTGAAATGTTACCCACGGTATTGTGTGAACTGTGTCAGCCACGGTATTGTGTGAACTGTGTCAGCCGCGGTATTGTGTGAACTGTGTCAGCCGCGGTATTGTGTGAACTGTGTCAGCTGCGGTGTGTGAACTGTGTCAGCCACGGTATTGTGTAAACTGTGTCAGCCACGGTATTGTGTGAACTGTGTCAGCCACGGTATTGTGTGAACTGTGTCAGCCACGGTATTGTGTGAACTGTGTCAGCCACGGTATTGTGTGAACTGTGTCAGCCACGGTATTGTGTGAACTGTGTCAGCCACGGTATTGTGTGAATTGTCACTCACGGTGTTGTGTGAATTGTCACCCACGGTATTGTGTGAATTGTGTCACCCACGGTATTGTGTGAATTGTGTCAGCCACGGTATTGTGTGAACTGTGTCAGCCGCGGTATTGTGTGAACTGTGTCAGCCGCAGTATTATGTGAAGTATCAGTAGTGGTGGTGACAGCCCAGGAGCTAGTACTCAACCCCCCACAGACACAGGTGCTGGTAAATAATTCAGCTGTGGCCAAGTAATGTTGGCAGCCTCACGCTGGTCTATAATTCTCCATTTTACCTCTCTTAATATTCCTTCATGAGTTACTCAAGTGCTTTAATGATGAAGGTTATCCTGGTGTGTGTGTGGTGTGTACTCACCTAGTTGTGGTTGCAGGGGTCGATTCATAGCTCCTGGCCTCGCTACTTTGTCCATTCTCCTTGCTTCAAGAGCCTTATCGTACTTCTTCTTAAAGTTGTGTATGGATCCCGCCTCCATCTGGAGAGTTTATCTGGAGAGAGTTCCGGGGGTCAACGCCCCCGCGGCCCGGTCTGTGACCAGGCCTCCTTAGGTCAGTGTCCCAGGATGCGACCCACACCAGTCGACTAACACCCAGGTACCCATTTTACTGCTGGGGAACATAGACAACAGGTGGAAAGAAACACGTCCAATGTTTCTACTCTGGCTGGGAATCGAACCCAGGCCCTCACCGTGTGAAGCGAGAGCGTTAACCACCAGGCCACCAGAGCCCCCTTCACTCTACAGATTGTTCCACTCCCTGACAGTTCTAAGGCTGAAGAAGTACCTCCTAACATACCTTTGACTCATCTGAGTTTTTAACTTCCAGTTATGTTCCCTTGTTGCTGTGTCCCATCCCCGAAACATTCTGGTTGTGTGTGTGTGTGTGTGTGTGGTTTAACTTCCAGCTGGGACCAGTCTTTCAAACTGACTCGTCCTGTCCACCTTACCAATTCCTCTCAGTATTTTTTACGTCGTAATCAAGTCACCTTTAGTCCTGCTGTCTTATGTCGTAAGGTTTATCTTCTATAACTTTTCCTCATAGTTCATATACCTCAGGTCTGGAACTAATTTCGTTGCAAATCTTTGCACTTTTTTTCTAGCTTCTGGCGCTGCATATTCCATGATGGGACTGATATGTATGTGTACTGTAAGTTCGTCAGTGTCTCCTTGAGGCTCCTAATAGCCACCCGTAAATTGATCTACCTTGCGTTTGCTTCAGCAGTTATTTAGCTGACTTGTACCTCAGGTGAAATGCTTGGGACTGTGCTCACCTTGGGGTCCTTCTCTTTCAGGCAGGTTTGCGGTATTTCTCCCTCGAGTCTGTACTCTGTTTCCGGTTGTCTTTGCCTTAACCGATTTTCATAACTTCATTTTTTTTACTCAAATTTTGCAGGCTAAGAGCTGTTATCCAACCTCAGCTCATTTCAAAGCCCAGCTCTGTGTGATGAATAATACCAACCCCCCAGGATGCCACTCACAACAGTCGAATAACACCCAGGTACCTACTTACCGCTAGGTGAACAGATGCAGCAGTTGTAAGGACGCATATCCAACGTTTCTACCCATGCCGGGGATCGAACCACAGACGTTCAGTATGTGAGTTGAGTGCACTACCAGCCGAGCCACTTGTTAGACCCATCCTGCAACTTGTCCAGATCCATCTGTAGTCTTTCCTGGTCTACTTGTGTTTGTATTCCCCTCGTTAGTATTACGTCACCTGCGAACAGGGACACCTCTGACTTGATTTCCTGTCAAGAAACAGTACTAACAGTAGTGGTTATACTTGCTTATTCCTACACCTCCTCCAGGGCAGTAACTCGTTGTGTCCTGCCGGCTAGGTATTCCTTCACCCATCGTAGTGCTTTCTCTTACTACTGCTTCATCCTCTTATTTTTTTTGTGTCAGTCTCTTGTGTTGTATCGAACACCTTGCAGTCCAAAATATATTACAGTCCATCCGCCCATCACTCTCTCCTATTCTATTCTATTTGATTCGCCGGTAATCCCGGCCCGGGTCTCTTCCATTTTGGTGACCCGGCAACTCTCTCCTGCCTAACTTTCATTGACCTGCCATTAATAATAATAATATATAATATATTTCTACAAGTACATGTACAAGGTATACAGGCCTAGCTGACATCAATGACGTACTACTATATAGAAAGCCACTTGTTATGCAGAGTATTTCTGGCAAATTAGGTTAGTGTCCCAGGATGCGACCCACACCAGTCGACTAACACCCAGGTACTCATTTTACTGATGAGGAACATAGACAACAGGTGTAAAGAAACACACTCAATGTTTTACCCTGGCTGGGAATCGAACCTAGGCCCTCGCTGTGTGAAGCGAGAGCTTTAGCCACCAGGTCACCAGAGCCCTTAAAAAAAACTCTTAGCAGATTTGTGAGACAGGATTTAACATCTGGATAAACGTGCTTGTTGCTTATAAATCCACTCATTTTCAGGTCGTCCATTATTCTCCTGATAATCTCCATAACTGCATAAACGATTCAGGGGTCCCCAGCCTGCATGTGGCTCTTCTAGGAAATGGATGCGGCCCTCGCATGAAATTATGAATTCACTTTTATGTAGGTTCCACACTGCACAGTGTCAACAATTACAAAATATTTAAAGATATTTTACACCAAAGTCTTATCGTCGCTTCTAACAACCAGCTCTCACCTCTGGGTTACGTTAGTTGCTACGCTGATTCATCTTGTGTTTCAAGGTGATGCTTGACCATCAGATATGGCTCACTTGTGTAGGAAGGAAGGTTGAGGACCACTGCTATACATGGTAGTGACACTGTCCTCTAGTTTAATGCTTCCTGTTCCTCCCTTCTTTTAAGTACTGGGACTACATTCACTGCTTTCCATACTTCTGGCAGCTGCTCAGACAGTGACGCCTGAACAGTTAGGGGTGCCAGGTAGTGACACAGGAACAATGAGGATGCCAGACAGTGACACATGAGTAGTGAGTGTGCCAGTGACACAAGCAGTGAGGGTGCCAAGCAGTAACACAGGAGCAGTGAGGGTGCCAGACAGTGACACATGAACAGTGAGAGTGCCAGTGACACAGCAGTGAGGGCACCAGTGACACATGAGCAGTAACGGGTGCCAGATAGTGACACCTGAGCAGTAACGGGTGCCAGATAGTGACACCTGAGCAGTGAGGTTGTGGCACTGTGGCATGTGAGGTGTGGCACTGCTAACTCCTGAGTCATTATGGTTTCAAACTCAGTTAACTGACAGTTTGTAAGTTCAGTAACACCTCACAGTTTACAAACACTTGATCAGGTACAGAGGAAAGTCAGTCTCTCTCTCTCTCTCTCTCTCTCTCTCTCTCTCTCTCTCTCTCTCTCTCTCTCACGTTTGGCAACGTGGTAGAGAATGGTAACGTTTTATAATAATATTAATGCGGCCTGCACTTTCACACCTGTCACAGGCCTGTGTCACACCTATCACAGGCTTGTGTCACACCTGTCACAAGACTGTCACACAGCCCCCAGCTGCACTCCTCTTTCCCCACCATTCCATTCAACTGTTCCAATACCATCCCTTCCCCTCATCCTGATCTCCTCTCAACTCCCCTCACATCCCCTTCTGTTCCCCTCACACTGATCCCCTCTCATCTCCCTCTTCCCCTCTCTACCACCACGCTCCTCGTGGGGAATGCTATTGTCCTCAGGAAAACACTTATCTTCTGTGCAGCACGGGGCGTGGTGGTGGTGTACTCACCTAGTTGTGGTTGCGGGGGTCAAGTCGAAGCTCCTGGCCCCGCCTCTTCACCTGGCCGCTACCCGGTCACACTTCCCGCTCCGTGAGCTTAATCATACCTCTTCTTAAAGCTATGTATGGATCCTGCCTCCACTACATCACTATCCAGGCTATTCCACTTCCTGACAACTCTGAAGAAATACTTCCTAACATCCCTGTGGTTCATCTGATTCTTCAGCTTCCATCTCTGACCCCTCGTTGCTGTGTCCCATCTCTGGAACATCCTGTCTATGTCCACCTTGTCTTTACCTCTCAGTATTTTATATGTCGTTATCATATCCCCCCTAACTCTCCTGTCTTCCAGTGTCGTCAGGTTTGTGATGGTGGTGGTGTGTGGTGGTTGGGGTGTATAGTGGTGGTGGTGGTGTGTGGTGGTTGGGGTGTATAGTGGTGGTGGTGGTGAGAGAGTGATAGTGTCACTATTGCATCTGCAAGGAAACTGATAGGATGGATAATGAGAACCTTCAAAACAAGAGATGCCAAACTAATGATGATCCTTTTTAAGTCACTTGTTCTCTCTAGGCTGGAATACTACTGTACACTAAAACTACATTCGAGGCAGGTGATATCGCAGATCTAGAGAATATACAGAAAACCTTTACTGCACATATAAGTTCTGTCAAACACCTTATTACTGGGAACGCTTGAGTCACCTTACTTGTACCCACTGGAACGCAGGCGAGAGATGCATCATAATCTACACCTGGAAAATCCTAGAAGGACTGGTCCCAAGTCTGCACACACAAATCATTCTCTACGGAAGCAAAAGACTGGGCAGATGGTGCAACATAACCCCCATTGAAAAGTAGTGGTGCCATTAATACACTGAGATAAAACACAATAAGTGTCCGGGGCCCAAGACTGTTCAACTCCCTCCCACCAGGCATAATGGGAATTACCGATAGACTCCGGGTTCCCTAAAGTCAGTACCCGATCACCCGGGCTGTGGTTCGTACTTTGTTACTGCTGGCCGCATGTAGTCTAGTCTGGTTGATCAGGCCCAGATCCACCGAGAGGCCTGATCACGGACTGGGCCGCGGGGTCGTTGACTCCCGAAACACCCTCCAGGTAGTCGTGGCGGTGGTTGGCACTGGGGGTAAGCACGCTTTGGACCTCTGGTTACCATGATATTTACCCGGGAGTAACCATGATAGTTACCTGGGAGTAACCATGATAGTTACCCGGGAGTAACTATGATAGTTACCCGGGAGTAACTATGATAGTTACCCGGGAGTAACCATGATAGTTAACCGGGAGTAACCATGACATTTACCGGAGAGTAACCATGATAGTTACCCGAGAGTAACTATGATAGTTACCCGGGAGTAACCATGATAGTTACCCGGGAGTAACCATGATAGTTACCCGAGAGTAACTATGATAGTTACCCGAGAGTAACTATGTTTGTTACCCGGGAGTAACCATGATAGTTACCCGAGAGTAACCATGATAGTTACCCGAGAGTAACTATGATAGTTACCCGGGAGTAACCATGATAGTTACCCGGGAGTAACCATGATAGTTACCCGGGAGTAACCATGATAGTTACCCTGGAGTAACCATGATAGTTACCCGGGAGTAACCATGATAGTTACCCGGGAGTAACCATGATAGTTACCCGGGAGTAACTATGTTACCCGGGAGTAACCATGATAGTTACCCGAGAGTAACCATGATAGTTACCCGAGAGTAACCATGATAGTTACCCGAGAGTAACCATGATAGTTACCCGAGAGTAACCATGATAGTTACCCGAGAGTAACCATGATAGTTACCGAGAGTAACCCGAGAGTAACCATGATAGTTACCGAGAGTAACCATGATAGTTACCCGAGAGTTACCATGATAGTTACCCGAGAGTAACCATGATAGTTACCCGAGAGTAACCATGATAGTTACCCGAGAGTAACCATGATAGTTACCCGAGAGTAACCATGATAGTTACCCGAGAGTAACCATGATAGTTACCCGAGAGTAACCATGATAGTTACCCGAGAGTAACCATGATAGTTACCCGAGAGTAACCATGATAGTTACCCGAGAGTAACCATGATAGTTACTCGAGAGTAACCATGATAGTTACCCGAGAGTAACCATGAAAGTTACCCGAGAGTAACCATGATAGTTACCCGAGGGTAACCATGATAGTTACCCGAGAGTAACCATTATAGTTACCCGAGAGTAACCATGATAGTTACCCGAGAGTAACTATGATAGTTACCTTGGAGTAACCATGATAGTTACCTTGGAGTAACCATGATAGTTACCTTGGAGTAACCATGATAGTTACCTTGGAGTAACCATGATAGTTACCTTGGAGTAACCATGATAGTTACCTTGGAGTAACCATGATAGTTACCCGAGAGTAACTATGTTACCCGGGAGTAACCATGATAGTTACCCGAGAGTAACCATGATAGTTACCCGAGAGTAACCATGATAGTTACCCGAGAGTAACCATGATAGTTACCCGAGAGTAACCATGATAGTTACCCGAGAGTAACCATGATAGTTACCGAGAGTAACCATGATAGTTACCGAGAGTAACCATGATAGTTACCCGAGAGTAACCATGATAGTTACCCGAGAGTAACCATGATAGTTACCCGAGAGTAACCATGATAGTTACCCGAGAGTAACCATGATAGTTACCCGAGAGTAACCATGAAAGTTACCCGAGAGTAACCATGATAGCTACCCGAGAGTAACCATGATAGTTACCCGAGAGTAACCATGATAGTTACCGAGAGTAACCATGATAGTTACCCGAGAGTAACCATGATAGTTACCCGAGAGTAACCATGATAGTTACTCGAGAGTAACCATGATAGTTACCCGAGAGTAACCATGAAAGTTACCCGAGAGTAACCATGATAGTTACCCGAGAGTAACCATGATAGTTACCCGAGAGTAACCATTATAGTTACCCGAGAGTAACCATGATAGTTACCCGAGAGTAACCATGATAGTTACCCGAGAGTAACCATGATAGTTACCTTGGAGTAACCATGATAGTTACCTTGGAGTAACCATGATAGTTACCTTGGAGTAACCATGATAGTTACCTTGGAGTAACCATGATAGGGTAGTGGAAATGAGGAGAAGGACAGTGAGGGGGAATATATAAGTAGTATAGAATAGTGTGAAAGCATAATGAGGGTACGTCTGGTTTTGCTAAATAATAATAATAATAATAATAAAACTAATAACAGTTGCATCTAAAAAATTCTAAAATCAGTAATTGCCAGCGTAATTCAAAGTAACCTTGCTAGAGCTGTTGTTGTAGTTACTTCGAACCGTTCCTGAAACTATTCCAGGATTTATTTCTGCAACTGCTGGGAAAGCAATTCCAACCTATTCCAAGATGCATTTTAGCAGCCACTGCAGAAGCAATTACAAATCATTCAAGGACTCGTAGCCAGGAGCGTGTCTGGCTGTGAGGGAATGATTGTGCTGCTGGAATGACGTTTCTGACTGCCAACTCTTCCAGGAAGGAGAACATTTACCAGTATAACAATGACGTAGAAACATTACAACAGGGAACACCAGTAATAATAACAACCCAACACTCGACGAATGTGACGCACACCTGAGGTCAACCCTTAAGAAGGCACTGAACCTGTCACTTGAGGATCAGCAATGGGATCCGGCAACCCTCCCAGTACGACTGGGAGGTATAGGGGTGCGCAAAGCAATGCACGTTGCTTTACCTGCTTTTCTGTCTTCGTGTTTGACTTCCAGTGCATTAGTCAAGAAGATTGTCCCCGAACGCTTGAGAGACGTGGTAGGAGCTCAAGACCCCAGGTTTACTGAAGTAGCGATTCGGTGGGACATCGTTACAGATTCCTCCAGTAGACCACCTCTTACTAAAGAACACAAACAGTCCCACTGGGACAAGCCGATCATGGAAAAAATCGCCAACACAATGCTCTCCAACGCCTCAGGAAAGGACAAAGCTCGTCTCCTGGCAGTGAAGGCACCACACTCAGGAGATTTCCTGTTAGCTGTTCCCAATTCCTCTTTGAGCACTCGACTAGACCCACAGGCCATTCGGATTGGTGTTGCTCTTCGCCTAGCCGCCCCCATCCTCACCGAACATAGGTGTATTTGCGGCAGGGCGACAGTTGATCAATTCGGACTTCATGGTCTCGTGTGTCACACAGCAGAAGGGAAATATGCCAGGCATGAGGAGGTAAATGACATAAAGAGAAGCCTCGCCACAGCCCGTTGCCCAGCTCAACGGGAACCCCAAGTGCAGAGGTCTGACGGAAGTCAAAAGCGTCCTGATGGAGCCACTATGCTACCTTGGAAGGATGGAAAGCAGATTGCCTGGGACTACACGTGCCGCCACATTGGCAGACACCTACTTGCCATACTCCGTAGTGGAAGGGGGTGGAGCTGCCAGCCACAGGGAGACCCAGAAGATCCGCAAATAGGAAGACCTTCCCCCTTGCTATAACTTCATCCCAATAGGGTCGGAGACCCTTGGAGCATGGGGCAAGTGTGCTCTAAAGTTCCTAATAGAGCTGGGTGAAAAGCTCATCATAGAAACCAAGGACCACAGGGCGACCAGCTTCCTCTTTCAGAGACTCAGTGTTGCGATCCAGAGAGGAAATGCCTGCAGCATTCTGGGCACGCGGCCCACCGCCGGGGAGCTGGACGAAGTATTCGAGATGTAGCTCTGAGTTACTTATGTTGTTTTACTTTCTATCGTATTTTTGTGAATGTTTTGTCAGTGTATTTTGTCTTTAAATAAAATATATATAAAATATAGGGGGTGGCAGGAGAAAATTCTCAAACAGCTTCAGGGAGAACCTTGAGTTTTCTCTGAAGCAAGTTTATTCTTTTCTCTGAGGATGAGGGTCCCTATAACAGTTCTAGAGGTGGTACCTCCCTATATTATATATATATATATATATATATATATATATATATATATATATATATATATATATATATATATATATATATATATATATATTGCCTTCTGCATGTACATACCTGCCTATTGTATGTATATGCCTGCCTGTTGTATGTATATACCTGCCTCCTGCATGTGTATACCTGCCTCCTGCCTGTACATACCTGCCTCCTGCATGTGTATACCTGCCTCTTGCATGTACATACCTGCCTTCTGTATCTGTATACCTGCCTCTTATATGTATATAGTTCCTCCTGTATGTGTATAGCTGCCTCCTGCATGTGCATACCTGCCTCCTACATGTATATACCTGCCTCTTGTATGTACATACGTGCCTACTGCATGTACATACCTGCCTCCTGCATGTACATACCTGCCTCCTGCGCATATATATATATATATATATATATATATATATATATATATATATATATATATATATATATATATATATATATATATATATATATATACCTGCCTCTTATATATACCTGCCTTCTGCATGTATATACCTGCCTCCTGCATGTACATACCTGCCTCCTGCGCATATATATATATATATATATATATATATATATATATATATATATATATATATATATATATATATATATATATACCTGCCTCTTATATATACCTGCCTTCTGCATGTATATACCTGCCTTCTATATGTATATTCCTGCCTTCTCTCTCTCTATATATATACCTTCTTGTATGGATATACTTGCCTTCTGAGTGTATATACTACCAGGCTGTTGGAATAAAACTCTCCACTCTCTGTTTTTTAAGTCTACTCTTTTTAGAGTTATTCAGCTCTCTTTTTTTTCACCTTTTTCGTCCAAATTTCTTTTGGACCTTGTCACTGTGTGTGTGTGTGTGTGTGTGTGTGTGTGTGTGTGTGTGTGTGTGTGTGTGTGTGTGCATTTTCATTTTTCGTATTGGCTTTTCCATTTAGTTTCGCTTTTATTATCTTTTTTTCAAATTTAATTCAACTTTTGTTTTACTAATTCTATAGTTCAGTCGTCGAGAGAGAGAGAGAGAGAGAGAGAGAGAGAGAGAGAGAGAGAAAGCAAGCAAACACGAACACACGCACGCAAACAAAAACAGACATGTCAACGGGAATGAAAACAGTGAAACGGACCAACAGACAGACTACAGAGAATTTCTTGCCCGTTTCCAAATCCCAGACGTTTGCATAATTCGCGTTGCTATTGTTAGGTTAATCAGCGACTAACGAGGGAACGCATTGTGCACCCTGCGTGCACGCTGTGTGCACACGCCTCCGGTGCACACATGTGCACCAGACGTCATTGTTCTTCCCCTAATTAACTTGGCATAGCAGATTACACAGTATTTAGTTAATAGCTACTGATTAAACAAGAATAACCGGAGGGGAACAATAGCGCTGTGAGGAACCCGCATTGATTGACACGTTTCGCCCTGTGTAGAGCTTTGCCAAGTCGTGTTAAGCTCTGTGTAGAGCTTTGTTATGTTTCGTCCTGCGTAGAGCTTTGTCATGTGTTTCTGTAGAGCTTTGTCATGTGTTTGTCTTTGTAGAGCTTCAAGTCATATGTTTCACTCTAGAGCTTTCTCGTGTTTCACTCTGTGTAAAGCTTTATCATGTTTCTATGTAGAGCGTCAACACGAGTCTTGCTTCCCTGTGCATAGAGCTTTAACATGACCCGATAAAGCTCTACACAGACAGAGGAAAATCTATGGAGACCAGGTGGCAGGTGCCACTGTCAGTGCCACGGGGGGTTGAACCTTGGGGCGAGTGAGGGATGGAGGGGGCTTGATGCTGGTGTAGAGCTCTTGATCCGAGGGATCGGAGCTACCTTCCATCCTCTCCCGTTCCTCGAATCAAAGCTGATTACTAGCCACTTTTCTCACTTATTTTCTGGTTTTATATGCACTCTGTGTAGAGTGAGGATGATTTTGATTAGAGTTCACAAGTAGATGGATGGGTTTACAAGTAGATGGGTTTACAAGTAGATGGGTTTACAAGTTGATGGGTTTACAAGTTGATGGGTTTACAAGTTGATGGGTTTACAAGTAGATGGGTTTACAAGTAGATGGGTTTAAAAGTTGATGGGTTTACAAGTTGATGGGTTTACAAGTAGATGGGTTTACAAGTTGATGGATTTACAAGTAGATGGGTTTACAAGTAGATGGGTTTACAAGTAGATGGGTTTACAAGTTGATGGGTTTACAAGTTGATGGGTTTACAAGTTGATGGGTTTACAAGTTGATGGGTTTACAAGTAGATGGGTTTACAAGTTGATGGGTTTACAAGTTGATGGGTTTACAAGTTGATGGGTTTACAAGTTGATGGGTTTACAAGTAGATGGGTTTACAAGTTGATGGGTTTACAAGTTGATGGGTTTACAAGTTGATGGGTTTACAAGTAGATGGGTTTACAAGTTGATGGGTTTACAAGTAGATGGATTTACAAGTAGATGGGTTTACAAGTTGATGGGTTTACAAGTTGATGGGTTTACAAGTAGATGGGTTTACAAGTTGATGGGTTTACAAGTTGATGGGTTTACAAGTTGATGGGTTTACAAGTTGATGGGTTTACAAGTTGATGGGTTTACAAGTTGATGGGTTTACAAGTTGATGGGTTTACAAGTAGATGGGTTTACAAGTAGATGGGTTTACAAGTAGATGGGTTTACAAGTTGATGGGTTTACAAGTTGATGGGTTTACAAGTTGATGGGTTTACAAGTTGATGGGTTTACAAGTAGATGGGTTTACAAGTTGATGGGTTTACAAGTTGATGGGTTTACAAGTTGATGGGTTTACAAGTTGATGGGTTTACAAGTAGATGGGTTTACAAGTAGATGGGTTTACAAGTTGATGGGTTTACAAGTTGATGGGTTTACAAGTAGATGGGTTTACAAGTAGATGGGTTTACAAGTTGATGGGTTTACAAGTAGATGGGTTTACAAGTAGATGGGTTTACAAGTTGATGGGTTTACAAGTTGATGGGTTTACAAGTAGATGGGTTTACAAGTTGATGGGTTTACAAGTTGATGGGTTTACAAGTTGATGGGTTTACAAGTTGATGGGTTTACAAGTTGATGGGTTTACAAGTTGATGGGTTTACAAGTTGATGGGTTTACAAGTAGATGGGTTTACAAGTAGATGGGTTTACAAGTAGATGGGTTTACAAGTAGATGGGTTTACAAGTAGATGGGTTTACAAGTTGATGGGTTTACAAGTTGATGGGTTTACAAGTTGATGGGTTTACAAGTTGATGGGTTTACAAGTTGATGGGTTTACAAGTAGATGGGTTTACAAGTAGATGGGTTTACAAGTAGATGGGTTTACAAGTAGATGGGTTTACAAGTTGATGGGTTTACAAGTTGATGTAAACCCATCAACTTGTAAACCCATCAACTTGTAAACCCATCAAGTTGTAAACCCATCTACTTGTAAACCCATCTACTTGTAAACACAAGTTGATGGGTTTACAAGTTGATGGGTTTACAAGTTGATGGGTTTACAAGTTGATGGGTTTACAAGTTGATGGGTTTACAAGTTGATGGGTTTACAAGTTGATGGGTTTACAAGTTGATGGGTTTACAAGTTGATGGGTTTACAGGCAGACGTGTTTTCGCAGAAATACAGAGTTGTGGGTGAGGGAGCGTGTACAACTGGACGTTCTAAAACTGCTGCAAAATTTGGGGTGTTGAGGTAAGTGGCTCTCTCTCTCTCTCTCTCTCTCTCTCTCTCTCTCTCTCTCTCTCTCTCTCTCTCTCTCTCTCTCTCTCTCTCTCTCTCTCTCTCTCTCTCTGTACCTGTCGTCAGCTTCTGCAGGTCGAATGATCAAAGCTTCTCTCTACCATGAGCGTTGGCGAAGCTGGGTGCTTTAGCCACGCCTGGCTGATCTTACACCCACGCCTGGCTGGATGATCCTACACCCACGCCTGGCTGGATGATCCTACACCCACGCCTGGCTAGATGATCCTTCACCCACGCCTGGCTGGATATCCTACACCCACGCCTGGCTACATGATCCTACACCCACGCCTGGCTAGATGATCCTTCACCCACGCCTGGCTGGATATCCTACACCCACGCCTGGCTGGATATTCTACACCCACGCCTGGCTAGATGATCCTTCACGCACGCCTGGCTGGATATCCTACACTCACGCCTGGCTGGATGATCCTACATTCACGCCTAGCTGGATGATCCTACACCCACGCCTAGCTGGATGATCCTACACCCACGCCTAGCTGGATGATCCTACACCCACGCCTGGCTAGATGATCCTTCACTCACGCCTGGCTGGATATCCTACACACGCCTGGCTGGATGATCCCACACTCACGCCTGCCTGGATGATCCTACACTCACGCCTGGTTGGATGATCCTACACCCACGCCTGCCTGGATATCCTACACCCACGCCTGGCTGGATGATCCTTCACCCACGCCTGGCTGGATGTTCCTTCACCCACGCCTGGCTGGATGATCCTTCACCCACGCCTGGCTGGATGATCCTTCACCCACGCCTGGCTGGATGATCCTTCACCCACGCCTGGCTGCATGATCCTTCACACACGCCTGGCTGGATGATCCTTCACCCACGCCTGGCTGGATGATCCTTCACCCACGCCTGGCTGGATGATCCTTCACACACGCCTGGCTGGCTGATCCTTCACCCACGCCTGCCTGGATATCCTACACCTACGCCTGGCTGGATGATCCTTCACCCACGCCTGGCTGGATGATCCTTCACCCACGCCTGGCTGGATGATCCTTCACACACGCCTGGCTGGATGATCCTTCACCCACGCCTGGCTGGATGATCCTTCACCCACGCCTGGCTGGATGATCCTTCACACACACCTGGCTGGATGATCCTTCACACACGCCTGGCTGGATGATCCTTCACACACGCCTGGCTGGCTGATCCTTCACCCACGCCTGGCTGGCTGATCCTTCATCCACGCCTGCCTGGATATCCTACACCCACGCCTGGCTGGATGATCCTTCACCCACGCCTGGCTGGATGATCCTTCACCCACGCCTGCCTGGATATCCTACACCCACGCCTGGCTGGATGATCCTTCACCCACGCCTGCCTGGATATCCTACACCCACGCCTCGCTGGATGATCCTTCACCCACGCCTGGCTGGATGATCCTTCACCCACGCCTGCCTGGATATCCTACACCCACGCCTGGCTGGATGATCCTTCACCCACGCCTGCCTGGATATCCTACACCCACGCCTGGCTGGATGATCCTTCACCCACGCCTGGCTGGATGATCCTTCACCCACGCCTGGCTGGATGATCCCTCATCCACTCCTGGATGTAGGATTCTTGTCTTGCAGGATAAGAATCTTGTAGTTGTAGCTGATATTGTACTGGTGTCAGGCGAATCTTGTAGCTGACATCACTCACACACACACACACACACACACACACACACACACACACACACACACACACACACACACACACACACACACACACAGGTAAAACTGGTCAATTAGCAAGAAAGCATTTAAAATTAAGTCCTTTCTAAAATTTTCTTTTGTACTCCAATTTAAAGATATATATTTTCATTTATGTTAATGTAAAAATTAATAATTTTGTACCAAAAGAACCTTCGAAAATTTACCTAACCTGATTATAACAAGCGCAATTTAATTTAGCCTAATCCAACTAAATATATTTTAGATAAGTTTACAATAATTTAATAAACAAACACAATGAAATATATTTTTTTCGTTAGGTTCAGAATTATTTTTGCGAAATTATTGCATGCACAAATTTTGGCTTAAATAGCAACGTTCATCTTGCCATATAGGACAAGTGAAAATTTGTGTATGCAATAATTTCGCCAAAATCATTCTGAACCTAACGAAAAAAATATATTTCACTGTGTTTGTTTAGTATTAAATTATTGTAAACAAATCTAAAATATATTTAGTTGGGTTAGGCTAAAATAAATTGCTCTTGTTATAATAAGGTTAGGTAAGTTTTCTAAGATTCTTTTGGTGCAAAATTAAATTTTTTTACATTATCATTAATGAAAAAATATATCTTTAAACTTATAAGAGAAAATTTTAGAAAGGACTTAATTTTAAATGAGTTCTTGCTAATTGACCAGTTTTACATATTCGGCACGACATATATATATATATATATATATATATATATATATATATATATATATATATATATATATATATATATATATATATATATATATATAGGAGAGGAGAGTTATTAAATGGAGAGTTATTAAATGGAGAGTTAGAGGTAGTGGGAAGATGGAGGGAATATTTTGAGGAATTGTTAAATGTTGATGAAGATAGGGAAGCTGTGATTTCGTGTATAGGGCAAGGAGGAATAACATCTTGTAGGAGTGAGGAAGAGCCAGTTGTGAGTGTGGGGGAAGTTCGTGAGGCAGTAGGTAAAATGAAAGGGGGTAAGGCAGCCGGGATTGATGGGATAAAGATAGAAATGTTAAAAGCAGGTGGGGATATAGTTTTGGAGTGGTTGGTTCAATTATTTAATAAATGTATGGAAGAGGGTAAGGTACCTAGGGATTGGCAGAGAGCATGCATAGTTCCTTTGTATAAAGGCAAAGGGGACAAAAGAGAGTGCAAAAATTATAGGGGGATAAGTCTGTTGAGTATACCTGGTAAAGTGTATGGTAGAGTTATTATTGAAAGAATTAAAAGTAAGACTGAGAATAGGATAGCAGATGAACAAGGAGGCTTTAGGAAAGGTAGGGGGTGTGTGGACCAGGTGTTTACAGTGAAACATATAAGTGAACAGTATTTAGATAAGGCTAAAGAGGTCTTTGTGGCATTTATGGATTTGGAAAAGGCGTATGACAGGGTGGATAGGGGGGCAATGTGGCAGATGTTGCAGGTGTATGGTGTAGGAGGTAGGTTACTGAAAGCAGTGAAGAGTTTTTACGAGGATAGTGAGGCTCAAGTTAGAGTACATAGGAAAGAGGGAAATTATTTCCCAGTAAAAGTAGGCCTTAGACAGGGATGTGTGATGTCACCGTGGTTGTTTAATATATTTATAGATGGGGTTGTAAGAGAAGTAAATGCGAGGGTCTTGACAAGAGGCGTGGAGTTAAAAGATAAGGAATCACACATAAAGTGGGAGTTGTCACAGTTGCTCTTTGCTGATGACACTGTGCTCTTGGGAGATTCTGAAGACAAGTTGCAGAGATTGGTGGATGAATTTGGTAGGGTGTGCAAAAGAAGAAAATTAAAAGTGAATACAGGAAAGAGTAAGGTTATGAGGATAACAAAAATATTAGGTGATGAAAGATTGGATATCAGATTGGAGGGAGAGAGTATGGAGGAGGTGAATGTATTCAGATATTTGGGAGTGGACGTGTCAGCGGATGGGTCTATGAATGATGAGGTGAATCATAGAATTGATGAGGGGAAAAGGGTGAGTGGTGCACTTAGGAGTCTGTGGAGACATAGAACTTTGTCCTTGGAGGCAAAGAGGGGAATGTATGAGAGTATAGTTTTACCAACACTCTTATATGGGTGTGAAGTATGGGTGATGAATGTTGCAGCGAGGAGAAGGCTGGAGGCAGTGGAGATGTCATGTCTGAGGGCAATGTGTGGTGTGAATATAATGCAGAGAATTCGTAGTTTGGAAGTTAGGAGGAGGTGCGGGATTACCAAAACTGTTGTCCAGAGGGCTGAGGAAGGGTTGTTGAGGTGGTTCGGACATGTAGAGAGAATGGAACGAAACAGAATGACTTCAAGAGTGTATCAGTCTGTAGTGGAAGGAAGGCGGGGTAGGGGTCGGCCTAGGAAAGGTTGGAGGGAGGGGGTAAAGGAGGTTTTGTGTGCGAGGGGCTTGGACTTCCAGCAGGCGTGCGTCAGCGTGTTTGATAGGAGTGAATGGAGACGAATGGTTTTTAATACTTGACGTGCTGTTGGAGTGTGAGCAAAGTAACATTTATGAAGGGGTTCATGGAAACCGGCAGGCCGGACTTGAGTCCTGGAGATGGGAAGTACAGTGCCTGCAACTCTGAAGGAGGGTTGTTAATGTTGCAGTTTAAAAACTGTAGTGTAAAGCACCCTTCTGGCAAGACAGTGATGGAGTGAATGATGGTGAAAGTTTTTCTTTTTCGGGCCACCCTGCCTTGGTGGGAATCGGCCAGTGTGATAATTAAATATATATATATAGTATATATATATTTATATATATATATATATATATATATATATATATATATATATAAACACTGATCTCTGGCCGAAGGAGACTCGAACCTTCGAACCTTGGAACAAGGTATGCAGTGCCTTACCATTCTCACCACACTGGACCAATACCTTGGCGTCCAGCTTGCGCTAGACGTTTGATCCAAGGCAGCCAGCTTTCAGGAAGAAGGCCTACAGCTTTTCATCTCATCAGTGTTTGTGTATATTTCTCATGCTCTTGCGAATTCCTTGCATTGTTAAAATCTCTAGTAAGGCTGATGCATGCAGGGGATGAGATGAAAAACTGTAAGCCTTCTCCCTGAAAGCTGGCTGCCTTGGATCAAACGTCTAGCGCAAGCTGGACTCCAAGGTATTGTCCAGTGTGGTGAGAATGGTAAGGCACTGCGTACCTTGTTCCAAATTTCGTAGGTTCGAGTCTCCTTCGGCCAGAGATCAGTGTTTGTGTATATTTCGCCTGCTCTTGCGAATTCCTTGCGCACGCACGCGCACACACACACACACACACACACAGGAGGCAGGAACCATACATAGTTTTAAGAAGAGGTATGACAAAGCTCAGGAAGCAGAGAGAGAGAGGATCCAGTAGCGATCAGTGAAGAGGCGGGGCCAGGAGCTGAGTCTCGACCCCTGCAACCACAATTAGGTGAGTACAATTAGGTGAGTACACACACACACACACACACACACACACACACACACACACACACACACACACACACACACGCACATTATATATATATAATATATATATATATATATATATATATATATATATATATATATATATATATAATCAATAAAGTATTTCGAGTATATGTATTCTCGCCTCCTTCTATTCGAACTCACCCTCTGTGTGTGTATGTATACAGCGGCTGTGGGGTGGCTGTATATTCGAGTGCATGTATTTTTAAGCGCATGCATAATTGAGTGCCTATGTTTTGAGTCTGAGTACGCCTCATTTTCTTGTGGTGTTTTAAAGAGTGCGAGTTTCTTGTATATTGCATGGATATATCTGTTTGTGTATGTTTGAGTTTCAGTGTATTTCTGTTAAGTGCATCATGTGTATGTCTGTGTTTATGCGTATATTGTTCACTGCTACATACACAGTACACACAACAGTCCAAGTGTCAGTCAAGTGCTTTTGACAACTAGTAATTACTACTACTACTACACACACACACACGTATTCACTCGTAATTTAATTGTTGTGTATACTGTAGCTCTGGCATACAGCGTCTTCCTTGTGTTTCGTATAATTAAGTTATCATTTTTAGCCAGACTCGTGTGGTACACTTCCAGTTGTTTATGCAGAAACAGTGACCTTGTTAATGTACATGCTACAGTTAGATTGAGGGCTACATTATGTACATGTACAAGGATGTTTTCGTCAACAGTTCCATTTCAAATGTTCCAAAACATAAGTTTTGGTCGGATTTTTAACCCTGGAGGAATAGCCACCCAGGATAACTTAAGAAAGTCAGTGCGTCATCGAGGACTGTTTTATTTCCATTGTAGCCCTTCAGTCTTGTTCCCAGGATACCACTCACACCACTCCACTAACACCCAGGTACCTACTTGCTTGCTAGGTGAACGGGGACAGCAGGTCAGCAGGTGCAAGGAAACGCCCAATGTTTCCACCCTTGCCGGGGATTGAACCAGTATGTGAAGCGAGAGCGTTGCCTACCATACCACAGGGGAAGGGGTGCCCAGGATGCAACAGGCATTTCCTCTCAGATTTGCAACTCTGAGACGCTGCAACAGGAAAATTAGTTGCTGTACGATACACAGGTTTTCCAAAGGAGTCTTTTGCCCTGTTCATTCATGAATGTGTGTGTGTGTGTGTGTGTGTGTGTGTGTGTGTGTGTGTGTGTGTGTGTGTGTGTGTGCGTGTGCGTGTGTGTGTGTCTGTGTGTGTGTTTGTACTCACCTGATTATGGCTGCAGGGGTCGAATCATAGCTAGGTCCACTCTCTCCCTGCTCCGTGTTTGTGTGTGTGTGTGTGTGTGTTTGTCCTCAGGTCTGAGAGTCTAGCTGTCAGTTCATCTTCACTCTTCTATGATAGTCTCTTTAACATTTGTCAGACTGTTTCATACTCTCTCATACACAGTTTCATGTCACCGTGTGCACTAGCGTTGGGCACCGTAAGCTAGATGGCACTTCACCTTGGCGCTGATATACTACGCTGCCATTTGGCACTGTCCGCATGCAGTGCTCGCCAAGCATCATCATAAATACGTATTCTTCATCACAGGAAACTTCCACTGTTACACTGTCAGTGCCACCACTGTTACTCTGTCAGTGTTGCTACCACTGTTACACTGTCAGTGTTGCTACCACCACTGTTACTCTGTCAGTGTTGCTACCACTGTTACACTGTCAGTGTTGCTACCACCACTGTTACACTGTCAGCGTTGCTACCACCACTGTTACACTGTCAGTGTTGCTACCACCACTGTTACTCTGTCAGTGTTGCTACCACCACTGTTACTCTGTCAGTGTTGCTACCACCACTGTTACTCTGTCAGTGTTGCTACAACTGTTACACTGTCAGTGTTGCTACCACCACTGTTACACTGTCAGCGTTGCTACCACCACTGTTACACTGTCAGTGTTGCGACCACCACTGTTACTCTGTCAGTGTTGCTACCACCACTGTTACTCTGTCAGTGTTGCTACCACTGTTACACTGTCAGTGTTGCTACCACCACTGTTACACTGTCAGCGTTGCTACCACCACTGTTACATTGTCAGCGTTGCTACCACCACTGTTACACTGTCAGTGTTGCGACCACCACTGTTACTCTGTCAGTGTTGCTACCACCACTGTTACTCTGTCAGTGTTGCTACCACTGTTACACTGTCA
The DNA here is from genome assembly GCF_038502225.1 of Cherax quadricarinatus. Taxonomy (NCBI): domain Eukaryota; kingdom Metazoa; phylum Arthropoda; class Malacostraca; order Decapoda; family Parastacidae; genus Cherax; species Cherax quadricarinatus. Next base: position 2,023,712 of record NC_091375.1, read on the forward strand.
GTGTTGCTACCACCACTGTTACACTGTCAGCGTTGCTACCACCACTGTTACACTGTCAGTGTTGCTACCACTGTTACACTGTCAGTGTTGCTACCACCACTGTTACACTGTCAGTGTTGCTACCACCACTGTTACACTGTCAGTGTTGCTACCACTGTTACACTGTCAGTGTTGCTACCACCACTGTTACACTGTCAGTGTTGCGACCACCACTGTTACACTGTCAGTGTTGCTACCACCACTGTTACACTGTCAGTGTTGCTGCCACTGTTACACTGTCAGTGTTGCTACCACCGTTGTTACACTGTCAGTGTTGCTACTACCACACTACCACTGTTACACTGTCAATGTTGCAACCACCACTGTTACACTGTCAATGTTACTACTATCATTGTTACACTGTCAATGTTACTACCACCACTGATACATTGTCAGTGTTACTACCACCACTGTTACACTGTCAGTGTTGCTACCACCACTGTTACACTGTCAGTGTTACTACTACCACTGTTACACTGTCAGTGTTGCTACCACCACTGATACATTGTCAGTGTTACTACCACCACTGTTACACTGTCAGTGTTACTACTACCACTGTTACACTGTCAGTGTTGCTACCACCACTGATACATTGTCAGTGTTACTACCACCACTGTTACACTGTCAGTGTTACTACTACCACTGTTACACTGTCAGTGTTGCTACCACCACTGTTACACTGTCAGTGTTGCTACCACCACTGTTACACTGTCAGTGTTACTACCACCACTGTTACAACCTCTAGAGTTAAGTCCAGAAGGGCTTTTGATCCAGGGGACACAAGTGCCTCTTCCCTTTGATCAAAATTCATTACATATTCCCAAACGAGTTTAGCGCTTTCCCATTAATTTAATATAAAATATGGTAGGTAGACAGGCAAGCAGGCGGACAGGTAGACAGGCAGGCAGGCAGGCAGACAGACAGACAGGCAAACACAGGCAAGCAGGCTGGCTGGCTGTCAGACAGGCAGGCAAGTTGTTAGGAAATCAGACCTCACAGATAAAGGATAGGTCAAGCCAAGTAAACCAATAAAACATTCAATAAACCACAGATAATCAAATAAAAACGCCCTCGACACGCCTGGCAACGAGGTAGTCGAGAAAACCCAGAAAACGTTGAAATCTGTACGTTTATCTCTGGTGTTGCGAGAATAGTTTTTATGCGGAGTAGAGTGAGCGCTCCCCCACTTCCTGTGCTGACGACACCCAGGTTTAGCGCTTCAGATAAACAATAATTATAAGTTCTGTGATGTGTTATTCCGCGTTTTTTATTTTTTTTAGTGGTGCGGTACGATAAGTGTGGCTCATGCCATTTATTGCTTTGGGCTCACAAGGGAAGTGGCTCGGGTATGATCCCTGGATGAGTGGAAGCGTTGTGTCCATGCACTTCTCGACACTTTTCCCTTCCCTGTTCATCTAGCAGTAAGCAGGTACCTGTGTGTTAGCAGTATGTTGTGGGTTGCATTCTGGGGGAGAAGATCCACGGTCTACAGTGAAAGTAAGAAAGTCAATACGTTTATTCAGGTACAGGTACACATAAATACAATTACATAATTATCATACATAGCAGCATATGTGTAGATTACCTAGGATAACCCCTCAAAAAATTAGTTACGTATTTCCATTGGGGTCTTGGCTTATTCTGGGTTACTAACTCTCCAAATTAGTATTCTTGGCTTACAAACCCTCCTGGTGAATCTTGCGTTATTCTGCGATTTTCACCCTCCGGGTTAATCTTGGGTTATCCAGGTTACTAACCCACCGAGTTTATATTCTTGGGTTATTGACCTCCAGGTTAGTAATCTTAGGTCTTTAGGTTATCCTGGGTTAATAATCTTGGGTTATTCTAGTTTTCTAACCCTTGCAGTTAATAATCTTGTGGATTTTTTATTCTCTTGGACCACTAAACCGAATAAATCACATGGTTTGACTTCATTAAGTTATCTTAGGTTATACCTCCATAATATAGTTTTTATGTGCGCATAGTAACATTGTGCAGCCAGCAGTAACAGCCTGGTTGATCAGGCCCTGATCCACCAGGAGGCCTGGTCGTGGACCGGGCCGCGGGGGCGTTGATCCCAGGAATACTCTTCAGGTAGATAACTTGCGTATGCCTTCAAACCTACTTTAAAAAAATATTTTTATGCTGTATTTATGCATCTGTATCTAAATGAACTTACTTAAGAGATGCTATGTACACACTGCCACTTTCAGGGACCACAATAACAACAGTATTAGTAGTAGTAGTAGTAGTAATCTTTATTTTTACAAGTATATGTGCATAGCTAACATCAGTGACATACTATATAGAAAACCCCTTGTTAAGCAGAGCATTTCGGGCAAATTAGGTCAGCTTTGTTCCCATGCGACCCACACCAGTCAATTAACACCCAGGTATCTATTTTACTGCCAGGTGAGCAAGGATAGCAGATGTCTTAAGGAAACACGTCCTAATGTTTCCACTCGTATCGGAGATTTAACCACGGACTTCATTGTGTGAGCTGAGTGCGCAACCAGTGCAGCTATGGGACACTGAACATATGTAAAATAGCTTGACTTAGGACATTTAGGCGAGTTCTACATTGTGAGCTATTTTTTTTTGTCCCCCTAACACCTCACAGGATATATATACATTGAGAGATGTATGCCTCTCAATGTATATATACCGACAGTTTACTTTAATCCCTGTTTTAAGTATTAGTCTTTTTGACTTGTGGTGAACATGTGACATGCAGCCTTAATGACCCTGGTATAGTTGATAGGCTTTAACCAACTGACCATAACACCTGCGTGCCCTCAAACCCATTATAAAAAATGTTTATACACAAATTGGGGTGTCCCGTGGCCTGGTAGACGACGCTTTGGCTTCACATATACAGTGTCCGTGTTCGATTCCCGGCAAGGGTGGAAACATTGGGCGTGTTTCCTTACACCTGTTGTCTATGTTCACTATGTTGTCCCGTGGCCTGGTGGCTAAAGCTCCCGCTTCACACACGGAGGGCTCGGGTTCGATTCCCGGCGGGTGGAAACATTTCGACACGTTTCCTTACACCTGTTGTCCTGTTCACCTAGCAGCAAATAGGTACCTGGGTATTAGTCGACTGGTGTGGGTGGCATCCTGGGGGACAAGATTAAGGACCCCAATGGAAATAAGTTAGACAGTCCTCGATGACGCACTGACTTTCTTGGGTTATCCTGGGTGGCTAACCCTCCGGGGTTAAAAATCCGAACGAAATCTTATCTCTTATCAGTAAAGTGGGTACCTGGGTGTTAGTCGACTGGTGTGGGTCGCATCCTGGGACAAAATAGACCTAATTTGCCGAAATGCTCTGCATATAGTAGTATGTCATTGATGTCAGCTAGGCCTGTATACCTTGTATATGTACTTATAGAAATAAAGATATTATTATTATTACACCTGCTGTCCCGTTCACCTAGCAAGCAAGTACGTACCTGGGTATTAGTCGACAGGGGTGGGTCGCATCCTGGGGGACAAGATTGAAGACCCCAGTGGAAATAAGATGACCAGTTCCTTTTTCTTGGGTTATCCGGGGTTAAAAATGCGAACAAAATCTTATCTAATTACAAAAGTAAATATAAATTGCCTTAAAGTCGCAAACATCTCGGGGAAAAAAGAATTGTTTACCATTAACGTTTTCTGATATCTGTGAAATATCCATCATAGAAAATGAAACTTTTGCAAGGGCTTACACATGTATTTTATCTTATGTCAAAAAATGCTTTTTCATAATTTGCGCATTTAAGAAGACTGTATGTGTGTGTGTGTGTGTGTGTGTTCAATTTAAAATATATATACATATATATAGACCAAAATAATTGTATTTTTCATCGATAGTGTCCTCATTTTAGTTATCAGAAAATTGGCAAACCGTGTGGTGTGACCCCGCTGATCTATGTCTTTGCAAGCCTGGAACAAAAACTATGCATGTCCATTGCCCATAACGTAGGATTTTTTTTTTGTCATATTCCGTCATAGGATGGGTTTTGGTTATACTTCATGATGCAGGATGGTTTTCCTATCATGCTCCATAACACAAACTTGTTTTCTTGTCATATTCTAGACGTAGGATGGTTTTCCTATCATGCACTATGACAAAATTGTTTTCCTGTCATTTTCTATGACGCAGGATAGTTTTCCAGTCCTGCCTCGTAACAGTTTTTTCCTTGCATATTCCATCACACTGGATATTTTTTCAGCCATACTCCTTCACATGGGATGGTTTTTCTGGTCAGAATTCTTCAGGCTGGATGATTTTCATGTCATACTGTATAATGCAGGATGGTTTTCTGTAATAATACATCACATGTAATGATTTTTCTATCATTACCACACAGGCTGGTTTTTTCCCGTCATATTCCACCACAGGATGGTTTTCCAGTCCTATGCCATCACGCAGGTTAATTTTCTTGCCATACTTCATCAGAGGACAGTTTTCCTTGTCAGACTCAGTCACACAGAATATATTTAATATATTCCATGAAAAATAATGGCTTTCCTGTCATATTCCATCAGGCAAGATTGTATTTCGGGTATACCCCCCAAAAAAAAAAACGGTATTCCTGTCTTACTCTAAAGAAAGATATTGAAGTTTGTCAGCCTAGGTCGCAAAACTTCAGTGCGGGGACGAGGCAACAATGGCAGATGAGGCTATCATAGTAGATGAGGGTATTATAGCAGATGAGGCTGTCATGGTAGATGAGGATATGCTAGCAGATGAGGCTATCGTAGCAGATGAGGCTATCGTAGCAGATGAGGCTATCGTAGCAGATGAGGCTATCGTAGCAGATGAGGCTATCGTAGCAGATGAGGATATCGTAGCAGATGAGGCTATCGTAGCAGATGAGGATATCGTAGCAGATGAGGCTATCGTAGCAGATGAGGCTATCGTAGCAGATGAGGCTATCGTAGCAGATGAGGATATCGTAGCAGATGAGGCTATCGTAGCAGATGAGGCTATCGTAGCAGATGAGGCTATCGTAGCAGATGAGGCTATCGTAGCAGATGAGGATATCGTAGCAGATGAGGCTATCGTAGCAGATGAGGATATCGTAGCAGATAGAGCGAATAGGTTGACACTGAACTGTATAAACAAAGCTATTGTTACAAAACACTCCCCTTCCTTAATGTGATCTTGACAGCAATATATTAAGATCGATAAGATTTTGTTCGGATTTTTAACCCGGAGGTTAGCCACCTAGGATAACCCAAGGAGGTCAGTACGTCATCGGGGACTGTCTTGTTTCCGATGGGGTCCTTTAATCTTTTCCCATGGGATGCGACCCACACCAGTCAGCTAACACCGAGATACCTACCTACTGCTGGGTGAACAGGGACAGCAGGTGTAAGGAAACATGCCCAACGTTTCTACCTGTGCCGGAGATCAAACTACGGACACTCAGTGTGGGATCCAAGTGTGAATATAATACGGGACACCCCGTGTTTTCATCTAATTCTGTCCCATTATTATTAAAAGTCTTATACTATCTCATCATATTTGCATTGTAATTTAAGTAACTAGTACCACTTACTGCTCAACAGTTATATCTTATTGTATTTTTTATTATGAATAACTGAGTAAATTTAAAAATATAGTATAGGCTAGATTTTGCCCGAGATGCTATGCCATTCGTTGGGTCTTCATTTTTTTTTTGTATGTCCTGTGTTGTAATACTGAAATTTATATTAGTATCTGCATTTGTATTTGACCAACATTCGTAAAAATCTCCATAAATGTTATAGCGATCTGTCCTACTAAAATTTCCAACAAATTCTTCTTGTAAAAATTCTAATAGTACTTATAAGTTATTTTAAGATTGATATAGTGTTCTCGTATTGTGCTCACTGCACCCGTGCTTTTCACTGGGTTTATTTTGCACTTCCTCCCATATCTCTCACTCCAGTATGTTATGGCAGTTTGCAGATTTGGGACCAGGCCCTCGAGTACCTTCCAGGTATATATATAATTATGTTATACTATGGGTGGTGAATGGGGTCTAAAGCCTATGACTACACGAGGGTCATTAAGGCTACATGTAACGTGCTCACCACAAGTTAGGAATACTTTAATACCTAGAATATGGATTAAAGTAAATTCTGAGTTTATACACTAAGAGCATATATGCGGTGTATACATATTTTGTTTATAGCGAATATTGCCTCGATATCTACAACTGTTCTTCATGTCCGTGTAGTTTTATCATCATTTAGCGTTTTAAATATTTCATTTTTCCGTAAAATTTGACGATCATCAAGTATTCCATACAATTTTTCATTCATCTGTGTTTTTATAGATCATTGAAGGCAGAGAAAATCACTTCATTCATCTTCGTCTTCATTATTAAATAACGTGTCGGATGCATAACTTTTTTATTTATTCTCGCTGGGACTATAAAAAATAAACAGAATAAGTAAGCTTGCATCTGGCAACATTTTGCAACAGACGAATCGATTTTAAAGAACCTTTTAAAAGTGTTGCTCTCTAGCTGGTCACTGCCATTTTATATACTTATGGCGATAATTAATTCATCTGAAAATATTTTCTAGTTTTAGGAGCTGTTGTATTATGCTATGTGGCAAGCCGATTTAATATGTTATTTTTTCATTGTTTGGTATACAAGATTTTAATTTTTTTATGGGAATCTGTTTAGTGGAATATTTGTTTTAAGACGTTGGTAGGAGCAGAATTTGGTCCTTATGTGTAGCGTTACTTTAATGAGTGCCGGGGAGGGTTATTGATCACTGTGTTATATATTAAAGGTTGGCGTGTCTATTTCTGCGTTTTGTGATAGATGGCATCACTTGCGTAGTTTAGCAGGTGGTGGTGGCGCGCATGATAGTTAGTGCGGCGCTCCATAGATGGCGCTGGCATGACCTCCCTCTCTACCTCCCACCTCCCCTACACCAGTACGACGTTCTCAACATTTTCCCGTTTTATAAATCCCCCTCTCACCTCCAACCTTCAACACTTGCTCTCCCGACTCTGAGCTCTAAGTGTAAGGTGTAGTGTGTGGTGTATGGGTGTTGTGTGAGGAGATTCGGGAGGTGGTGAGGCTGGGGTGTGCATCGTACCCCGGCAAGGGTGATGTGTGGTGGTGGTGGTGGTGGTGATCTTGTCTGCTAGTAAACAGTGTTCTGCTAGCCAGGTGACTTGTGTCAAGGAAAACGCCTCCCAGGAGTTAACTTGCGCCCATCCATCTCTAATTAGCGCTTAATTAACACACGTCTGACTTGAGATCAGTGCGTGTAATGGGAGAATAACGTTGAGTTTACTGTGTAAACGGCTGGTATTAGCAAGTACAACTTTAATGTATGGGGGGAAGTACTTTTCTTCAATCAATTGATTAATGAAACAAGACATAATATATATATATATACATATATAAATATACGTATATAGATTTACAAAGGTGAAAGAAATTACATAAATGTTTGAATAAAATCAATTCTTGGTGAAGACAAGCGACGATTGTGTTTAGTGTTGATAAAGTTGTTCTGGTATCAGTGAGCTTCCTCTCTCTCTCTTCCTCGGATGTGTGAGATCTGCTGCACTCAGATAACTAGATAACACCTCCAGCCTCCATAGCATCGCATCTCTGCCACAGCATCAGGTAGGTGACCTTATCCGTACTCAGCCCGGAAGATCAGGTCAGGCGCGCTGGGCTATCTCAGATCAAAGTGCTGTATGTGTGATTAAGTATTTCTAGTTAAATGGATAACCCACGAAAGTCAAGCATTGTGGCGTATTTCATTCTAATCCTTTAATCCTCTTTCCCAGGATGCAACCCACAGGAGTTGGCTAACAAACAGGTGCCTACTTGCTATTAGGTGAACAGGGGCAACAGGTGTAAGGAGACATTCCAAGCTTCCGCTTGCACGAGGGTCTAAACAGGGTCCCGCAGATTTGAGTCGAGGGAGCTACCACGAGCCTTGGGACATCCCCCTGTAAAGTGTTCATGTTTGTCATACCATTTTTTAAGTAACGTGTAACAGTGTGAATTTGTAAATGGTCCAAGTCGGACCGAAACGTCGTCGTAAGCTCCTCTCTCCTATGTGCGGGTTATTTTTGTATTGTCCCAGTCTCGGTATTGTGACTTTTTGTTCTTTAGTAAAATTTGCAGGAGTTGACTTACAGCTCTTGGGCCTGCATCTTAATTACCTGTTTTATGGTTTAACTTTTGCGGTGCTTCTACTTATACTGTGTTCCTCTCAACCACTGACAACCGAAGGACCCAGATTCAGTCCTGGGTGAGTAGACAGTAGGAAAGTCTTTTTCCTCCTGTTCTTGTTCACCAAGCAGTAAATAGGTATCTGGATTTAGAACACAGGAACGAAGGAACACTACAGCGGGCCTACTGACCCATACTAGGCACGTCTAATTTCCAAAGAGTAATAATAGTGGTATAATTGCAGACAATATGTTAGGTAAAATAACAAATGTGCAACTAATTTGACATTTTATTGTGGCAACGTTTTGCTCTCGAGGAGCTTTGTTAAGTTTGACACAGCTGGAGAGCGAAACGTTGCCACAAGAAAATGTCACATTGGTTCTAGATGTGTCATTTTATCTTTCAATTCTCAGGTAGTTTCCTGGGAAAGATCAAAGAACTCGAACGCAAATAAGCGCTACTGATTGGATTTATTGGGTTATCCTGGATTAATAGCCCTTTTGGGTTTATAACCGAAAGATTTCTTCTGATTTCCAGGTGAGCTTATGTTCTGGTTTCTCTCGTGCTGAACGTACAATGTCTATGTCGGTTCCTCTTGGTATTTTGTACGTTGTGATTATGTATCCCCTTTCTTTCTCTCTTCTCAATCATCATAAGTTCCAGTTTTTGCGGCCCTGGCAACTTTTGTTCTGGCATCAGCATTGTGACAAGCCTCTGAGCCTAATCACATTTATCGTTAAATAGAACGAAAAGAATACGTGAAAAACCTGGGAGTAATTATGTCGGCTGACACTTCTTTCGAGGAACACAATAAGGTAAATGTCACGACAGCCAGGAGAATGACGAAGTGAATAATGATGACTTTCAAAACAAGGGAGATAGTGCCACTGGTGGTACTTATCAAATCGCTTGTGCTCACGTTGAGAATATTGTTCAGTGTTGACGGCCCCGTTCAGGGCAGGAGAGATATCAGAGCTGGAACAGATACGAAGATCATTTACGGCCTGCATTGAGTCAATAAAACATTTAAATTACTGGGAACGCTCCAGAGTCCTACAGTTCTACTCACTGAAACAGAGGAGATACATAATAATATATACCAAAAAAATACATACCTGAATGAGGGATATTGGAGGAAGTGCAAAAAAATAAACCCAATGAAAAGTAGGGGCACCACGGGCACAATAAGAAAACATTGTATTAACATCTGTGGCCCCAAACTATTCAACGCTTTGCCAGAAGATATTAAAAACACTGCAGGGAAAGTCTTAGAGGAAATTGGACAAATATCTTCACCAGTTGCCAGATCAACCAGGTTGTGATGGATATGTGGCCCAGCGGGCCTCCAGCAGCAGCAGCCTGGCTGACTTGACAAGCTCCAGACGAGCCTGGCTTGATATCGAAACTCATCAAAGGTATATTGATAATGTAGGAGTGCCCAGATATATGTTTATAGTGTCCGGAACGCTGTCTTGTCGAGCTTCTAGAATATCATATAAGTTTTCTAGTGGGGCTACAGAATCTATTTGTGTGTGTACGTGTATTGGAATTTGCATAGGTTGAGTGATTATGAACACGGGCCTGCTAGTTTCGGGACAGATTTGCAGTGGTTTCGAATCCCGTCCGACCCCCGAGTTGTTAACAATCTTGTTCTTACAAGTTTCAAGAGTTAAATGTTTGAAGCAGCCGTAGCTACTGAACTCAGTGTTGGACGATATGTTCATGACCCAACTGAAGTCACCCAGTTCAGGGTGAGAGATTTCATTATCAGTGCAAGCAACCCACGATGAATACAAATAGGAAGCACATACGTCTCCCGCTGAGCAAACGGAGGATCAAGCCTCCACTACATCTTGCACTGAATGACCCAAATGGGTTTAGCGCTAAACATGAATTCTTTATTTGTGTGATGGAATTTAACAGGGGAAACTGGTACATTTTGTACCTGTAATGTAAAATTTGTATAGAGAAGGCTAGCCGCACACTGTGGATGTTCCCATTTTGCATCACAGAATTGAGAAGTCGCACACTGCGGGTGTTACCAGGTTTGCTTAATAAAAAAAAATACCCCAGATAGCGTGGAAACCACGATTTTTTTTTTACCAGTAAATTATATCCCAGAAATAGTTATCCATTTTGCAGGTGTAATCAATGCTATAATAAAATACCCATTTAATAATATATCTTTATTTCTACTGGTACATGTACAAAGTATACAGGCCTAGCTGACATCAGTGACATACTACAATATAGAAAGGTGCTTGTTAGGCAGAGCATTTCGGGCAAATTAAGTTAGTTTTGTCCCCGAGATGCGATCCATACCAATCAACTAACATCCTGGTACCCATTTTTACTGATGGATGAACATGGACAGCAGGTGTCTTATGGAAACACGATCAAATGTTTTTCAGAGGCACCAGGGATCGACCCCCGGACCTCATTGTATGAGCCGAATGTGCTAGCACTGAAGTTTGAGAACGGATAAGGTGATTAAGGCACGTGGAACACTTTGGTATCTTTATTGCGGAAATTATATGACCCTTGTGGGTTTAGCGTTTAGTTGTGATTATAATTTATTGCGGAAACGCTGTGTCCCTTCCCAGCAGGCTTCTTCAGTCGAAGATATGCATAGGTTGCATCCCCGGGGTGGTAGTATACCATAGATAGGACCGGACTTTGAGTCGAGGTGAGGTAGGATGACGGCTCTTAACCTGTGTATATATAATGTGTTAAAAAAAAAATAAGAGTTGGCCACGTCTTATTGATAATTGTGTTTTAATAATAGCATTAATTTAGGCTTGCTAAATATAAAAGCGCACTGTCTCAAGAAAATAGATGGTAGACAATATGTTGTAGATCATACCATTATTTTCGTGACGCTTCGCATTGTTTAGAGCCAAACGTAGCTCTTTAATAAAGGTTTGCTGGACAAATTGTTTATCATCATACTTGTTGGTATGCCTTGCTTCTTAGGAGGAAATAGCTGTCAAGACATAACAGTAAGAAGTCGTTTTAAGGGAAAAAATTATACCACAAACTTCAAATAGACAGCCTCAAAGATCAAATATACACACATCAAGCAATACAGATAACGCATTAATATTGACCTCTAGATATTGCACCAACAAGACGGGGTAAAACGCAAATTACTAATATACATGAGCTGTAAGATGTTAAAAGCAAAATGTCTACCGAAATTTTATTCAATTTTGGGATCACTTGAAGATTCCTACAGTCCCCCATCAATAACCATCCTTCCCCATCAATAACCATCTTTCCCCATCCATAACCATCCTTCCCGCTAGGTACTAGGCTAGTTTTGGTAATAAATTAAAAATTGCTATATGCAGTATTTGCGAACCTCATTTAACATGGATGGAAATTCTCTCACGTGATGCTAGAAACTTTATTAAACACCAAATAATAACACACTGACCAACTATACAAAAGTTAACATAGAAAGGCAGTGATCAGTCAGGCGTGCAGTAGCTGTGAGGTGATTCATTATTAAGGTGGGTAGTACCTCAGGCCACCTCAAAGCTACTTCAAGTTTGACGGAATGATCACATCATCTGTCTCTTGAACGCTTGAGCCGGTAAGTTTATCTTACAAACTTCAATATACATTAATATACACTTCCTGTGCGTTACAAACTTCAATATACATTAATATACACTTCCTGTGCGTTTAATTGTTCTCTTAACATTGACTTTAGCTTACGAAGGCTGCTGTAAAACCGGCTGTTATTAGTTACGAAGCCTAGTGTAAGACCGGCTGTTATAGGTTGCGAAGCCAAGTGTAAGACTGGTTGTTATAGTTTACGAAGCCTAGTGTAAGATCGACTGTTATAATTTACGAAGCCTAGTGTGAGACTGGCCGGGGAAGCCATGATCCCTGGAGCATTAACATAAGCACGAAGGCAGATAACTTGACCCTTCTCCACTCCTCGCACTTGGACTAATGCACCTCTCCTGACGTGTTGGGACGATACCAAATTTGACTGATACCAATACCATCAAAATTGGCCGATACACGCTGATACCGATACTTTGGCACACCCTTACTCCTGACAATATTGTACCCACGTTTTTTTTTATTTCAATAAATTCCAGATTGTTGTTTTTAAGGTGAGCGTTATCTTTCAGTGTAAAGCAATATAAATGTCATAAATCCTAGTTATGTAGTTACGGGTGAGAATAATAAAAGTGTCAACATGTCTGGCATTGTTGCTGCTCTTATGATTTTTATTAAAAGGACACGCGAGCAAACAAAAGGATATGTATTAGAATGTCTCGGTTCAGGGTCTTTGATAGCATTGTCAAGCCGTAACGGCTTGACGAAGCTCCTGTAGATCGAAAATGTCGCATTAGTTGTACTGGTGTCTTCTTACCTAACATATTGTCAGTAATTCTACCAACATTAATACATTTTAGAAGTGATCAAGGTCCCAGCATCGAAAATTTCTGTCCTGTACACTCTTCGGTATCAGTTACCAAAGTTTTGACCAGGCTCTCCCTATGCCTGCTCTAAAACCGGGCCGTAGGGGTAATGATCCTCGGAATCATTCGGATATGAAAGGCACTCTGGGAGTGGTACTGGTAGGTCCCTCACTTGGGGGAGCAACACCGCCGCTCACCTTGTGACATTCAACCAGGCTATAACTGCAGCACCAACACTTTCTGCCCTCCGAGGCCTATTTTTAACTCTTCTTGCATCGCAATTCTATTTCAGCCCCTTCAAGAACACAAGAACGAAGGCAGTTTGCAGTAAGCCTACTGGCCCATTTGATAAGTAATATACATATGCAACACCATCTTTATTGGCGAGTTAATAGTCAATATTCAATACAGATTCCTACTGTTGCACATGTGTGTCTTATTTATCAACTTGTCGGTATGGTATACCATTTATATGAAGATTGCTGGCCCATGCTAGGAAGGTTCAATTCACATCCATACTCACTCGTGTACCCGTCCAACCTCTGTTAAAGCTACCCAGAGTTCTCGTCTCAATGGCGCTACCAGAAAGTTTGTTCCACTCATCTACAATTCTACTGCCAAACCAGCACTTTTCCCATATCCTTTTTAAATCTACATGTCTCCAGCTTGAAACCATTGCCGAGTCCTCTCTTGGTTAGAAGGTGCTGCCTTGGTTCCAGTAAAAGGCTCTTCATCCATGTAATTGGTGCAAACCTCCTTCCTTGGATCAAACTTGATTACCGCCCAGTTTCCATGCGCTGCATGGTTGTCTAGTTTTGGCGTTTCTCCGTGAATGTAATATAATAATTTAAAGAAATAAATTATGATAATCGGTAATAACTGAAACACATGCGGGTTATTTGTATATCGTTCCAGTCACGGTATTCTGCCTTTTTTTGTTATTTAGTAATAAATGAAATTATGATAAAATAGTGGTAATATAATAATGCACTACCAAAATCATTAGTGTTATAATCATAACCATTATTTTTAAAGTAGTGAAGGGGTAAGCCAGTGGAAAGCCTCGGTCAAATGACCAAAAGCTCCAGCTGTGGGTCATCACATGAATTAAGACCCGCGTCAGGAAACACTTGTCCTGTTTCCTGACAAACCTTACCTAACCTAACATTCTAGTTGTCATACATCTTTGAAAATGCACATTTGTTTTATTAGAATGCACGAGAATGAACACTGCTGTAGGCTTATTGGCCCATGGTAGGTAGGTCCACCTCGCACCCAACAACCTCTATAATGTACCCGTGCAACCTACCCAGAAATAGGTTGGACGGGTCTTCAAGTAGGTTTGGTTGGATGTAATTGGACCTGCCTTTCATGGGCCAAATAAGCCTGTTGCAGAGTTCATTCTTATGATGATGGCTAGACGTGTGGGTTTGGTCTCTATTCTGTAAGTTTAGTTGTGAATATTTACACTTGATGTTCTTGACCATGGTCTTCCCTAAGATTCATTCGCTGTAGCCTCTTGTTTTTAAAATCCTTCATTCTCGACTAACTGAAGGTTAGTAATAATGGTAGAATTACCAATGAAATGTTAAGTAAATGGACACAGATGCAACTAATGTAACATTTTCATCGTGGTTATGTTTCGCTTGTAACGGCTTGATAAGGCCCCTGGAAAGCAAAACGTTGCCCCAATAAAATGTCACATTAATTGCATCTGTGTGTATTTGCCTAACAACTGAAAATTTCAATCACGTCTGCTGTATGTTCCATGCGAGTGTAGCTATTTTTTATATAATAATAATAATAAAATAATAATAATAATAATAATAATAATAATGTAATCAGTTATTTCATCAGCACAGTTTTACAAAGGGGTATTATTGCCTTACAAATTTATTAACCTTTTCACAAAGATATTCGAGTCAGACCAAGGTAAAGAATACGCTCCTGTGTGTACGGACTTAAGTAAGGCCTTTGATAAAGTTCCACATAGGAGATAAATATAATTTTAATTTTTAAAGGGGTGGTAAGCCAGGGAGATTCTTCTGGCAGATGACAAAAAGTTCCAGTGACGGGTCATCATATAGCAAAGACCCGCATTAGGAAACATTTGTCCTCTTTTCTGACCAATCTTACGTAACCTAACTGACAAGAAAATGGCGGCATATGGAATAGGAGAAATTGTCTCTTGGGTCGAGGCATGGCTGACCGAAAAGCAACAGTTTGTGTTGATGGGGAGAAGTTAGAATGGGGGACCTGTCACGGGTGGTGTGGCACAAGGGTCAGTGTTGGGAGGCTTGTTGTTCAAAATCTTCATAAACGACATCGATGAGGGAATAGCGACACAAGTAAATTTGCCGATGACACTAAAATAGGATATCAGATAATTTCTGATGTTGACAGTAGGCTACAAGATGACGTGGATAAGTTAATGTTGTGGTTGAAGAAGTAAAGTGAAGGTTCTAATCCTAGGAAAAGGAAATAACTATGGTACTTACAAGGTAAACGATGTAGATCTTAGAGTGAATGCGAAAAAGATTTAGGAGTTCTGTTAGCAGAAACTTAAAGCCAAGATAACAGTGCATAAGTGTCTGCAATAAAGCTAATTGAATTCTTGGCTTCATATAAAATTTAAATAATAGAAGCCCAAGGTTATACTTCAACTTTATATATCCTTTGTAAGGCCTCATTTATATTATGGTGCTCAGATCTGATCTCCATATTGCAGGATGGACATAAAAACGCCGAAAAAAATACAGAGAAAGATGAAAATAGACTGAAGGTTTTGAGCTTGCAGTCTTTGGACAGTTGTAGAATTAGGGGATTGAAGTGTAGACATGGAAAACAAGAAGAAATTAAGGGGATGTGCAGCGCGTGTTCAAAATATGTAACATTAGACAGGACTTGTAACAGTGGATTCAAGTTAGAGAAATATAGATTCAGAAAGGCTAGCAGTAAAGTTGTAGATGAGTTGAACAAACTTTCAGGTAGCCTCATTGATGCAAGAACTTTGGGAGAGTACATGAATGAGTGTGAATTGGACCTGCCTTGCATGGGCCAGGAGGCCTGCTCCAGTGTTCCTTCGTTCTAATGTTAGGTTTGCGGCTATAGTAATACATGAATGGTATACAATACCGACAAGATGAAAACTGAGACACATGTGCAGCATCTGGGTATCATTATTGTAGACGTTTCGCCATCCAGTGGGTTTATCAATACAGATTCTAGGACATAATTTGAAGACAGTAGAACTATACACAAAAGATGAGGTAATCAGTCCCTCAGCCTTGGAGTTGGTGTGAAGAGCACTGTAGCTGTCTCAGTTGTCAGCTATTATGTAGGTTGTATCTGTGTAGTTTGATGTAATTAAATTATATTAAGTTTAGTATAGTGTCTCTTAATATTACAAATGGTATACGATACTGACAAGTTGTTGAATAATAAGACACTTGAAAAAATACCAAAGTGAAAACATTTTCAATACGAGTTTTATTGTGATTTCTTCCATGAGACACATGTGCAACACTTGGGTATCTTTATTGCCGAAACGCTTCGCCTGCACAACAGGCTTTTTCAGTCGAATATAGCAAGCAGTAGAATTCTACTACTTGTAGAATTGTTCTCTTTAGTGTATCCGAGTGAATGAGTCTGTTGTGCTGGAGAACCACTTTGGCAGTAAAGATACCTAAGTGTTGCTAATGTGTCTTAATGAATTTTTTAATGCATGGCGCACCATTTTCAGCCTGCCATTTTTTGTGTATTATAAATTATACTGGTCTACCTTAGTTTTTGGGGTCCAAATTGAACTCGTTGAACTTACCTTGTGGGTACAGTGTAATTTGCCTCCAGTTTATTGCTGTTGCTCAATTTGCTTATGAATCTCTCGGATTTGCATGTCAGTGTTTTGCAAATGGAAGTAAGCACTGTGTACGTGCGTGGGTGTAAATAGGACCTGTTTAGCATAGGTCAATAATCCTACTTCAGTATTCCTTTTCTTTTATGTTTTACTTATGTTCATAATATTGAATATCCTAGTGCTTCAGA